>NW_025953372.1:0-229154 GCF_018812025.1 Megalobrama amblycephala
CCGAACAACTTTCGTGCTCTAAGTTAAACGCCACGCAAACAGGAAGTCAGCTATTAAGGGTTGTTTGAAAAACGCATGCTCTGGAATTTGATATACTCCTCCTAGGCGATTAATCCGATCGCCACCAAGCTCGGTCAGCATGAAGTCAAGACACTGATGATGAAAAATTGCCAGCGGATTTTTGATATCTCGAACGGTTTGGCCGTGGCGAGGCAACGAATTTATGGCGAGAAAAAGGAAACAGGAAATGTGTTATAACGTCTGCATACATATATTGATCTTTATGAACTTCACGAGTGTGTTGGTTGTAGTAGTCTGATCACATGGATGTGACTATTGTGAGTCAAAGTTATAGCGCCACCAACTGGCAGCAGGAAGTGTATCACTTTTTGAAATGCTTTGAGATCACCCTCTTATTTTTTACCTGATTTGCTTCAAACTTCATCAGTGTAATGTCAATACACAGCAGATGTAGACCTATGACAGGATTTTTGATATTTGAAATATTGTTGCCATGGCAACAGGTCAAACTGTAATAATAATCTTGAGTGTTTTTGAGGCTCTTAACATGCTTCAAATTGCATGAAACTCGACACACACATCACTATTGTCAACCAGTAGACATGGACAAAGCCATAGAAATGGGCGTGGTGGAGGGGCTCAGTAGCGCCACCTTTTGACAAAAGTGGGGGGGTTAGTTTTTCCTACAGTCACCAAACTCGGTACACATATTGTTCTCATCAAGCCGGACAATTTTCTAATTTACATTCATTAGCTCCGACCAACAGGAAGTCAGCTATTTTGGTTTGAATGTTAATTTTTTGAAAAAACAGGCTATGAATTTTATACTACTACTCCTACAGGGTTTATCCAATTTACACCAAGCTTTTTTTAACTTGTTGCTAACACATTGAAGTTGTTTGATTGCAAACGGATTTTTGATATCTCGAACGGTTTGGCCGTGGCGAGGCAACGAATTTATGGCGAGAAAAAGGAAACAGGAAATGTGTTATAACGTCTGCATACATATATTGATCTTTATGAAACTTCACGAGTGTGTTGGTTGTAGTAGTCTGATCACATGGATGTGACTATTGTGAGTCAAAGTTATAGCGCCACCAACTGGCAGCAGGAAGTGTATCACTTTTTGAAATGCTTTGAGATCACCCTCTTATTTTTACCTGATTTGCTTCAAACTTCATCAGTGTAATGTCAATACACAGCAGATGTAGACCTATGACACGATTTTTGATATTTGAAATATTGTTGCCATGGCAACAGGTCAAACTGTAATAATAATCTTGAGTGTTTTTTGAGGCTCTTAACATGCTTCAAATTGCATGAAACTCGACACACACATCAATATTGTCAACCAGTAGACATGGACAAAGCCATAGAAATGGGCGTGGTGGAGGGGCTCAGTAGCGCCACCTTTTGACAAAAGTGGGGGGGTTAGTTTTTCCTACAGTCACCAAACTCGGTACACATATTGTTCTCATCAAGCCGGACAATTTTCTAATTTACATTCATTAGCTCCGACCAACAGGAAGTCAGCTATTTTGGTTTGAATGTTAATTTTTTGAAAAAACAGGCTATGAATTTTATACTACTACTCCTACAGGGTTTATCCAATTTACACCAAGCTTTTTTTAACTTGTTGCTAACACATTGAAGTTGTTTGATTGCAAACGGATTTTTGATATCTCGAACGGTTTGGCCGTGGCGAGGCAACGAATTTATGGCGAGAAAAAGGAAACAGGAAATGTGTTATAACGTCTGCATACATATATTGATCTTTATGAAACTTCACGAGTGTGTTGGTTGTAGTAGTCTGATCACATGGATGTGACTATTGTGAGTCAAAGTTATAGCGCCACCAACTGGCAGCAGGAAGTGTATCACTTTTTGAAATGCTTTGAGATCACCCTCTTATTTTTACCTGATTTGCTTCAAACTTCATCAGTGTAATGTCAATACACAGCAGATGTAGACCTATGACAGGATTTTTGATATTTGAAATATTGTTGCCATGGCAACAGGTCAAACTGTAATAATAATCTTGAGTGTTTTTGAGGCTCTTAACATGCTTCAAATTGCATGAAACTCGACACACACATCAATATTGTCAACCAGTAGACATGGACAAAGCCATAGAAATGGGCGTGGTGGAGGGGCTCAGTAGCGCCACCTTTTGACAAAAGTGGGGGGTTAGTTTTTCCTACAGTCACCAAACTCGGTACACATATTGTTCTCATCAAGCCGGACAATTTTCTAATTTACATTCATTAGCTCCGACCAACAGGAAGTCAGCTATTTTGGTTTGAATGTTAATTTTTTGAAAAAACAGGCTATGAATTTTATACTACTACTCCTACAGGGTTTATCCAATTTACACCAAGCTTTTTTTAACTTGTTGCTAACACATTGAAGTTGTTTGATTGCAAACGGATTTTTGATATCTCGAACGGTTTGGCCGTGGCGAGGCAACAAATTTATGGCGAGAAAAAGGAAACAGGAAATGTGTTATAACGTCTGCATACATATATTGATCTTTATGAAACTTCAGGAGTGTGTTGGTTGTAGTAGTCTGATCACATGGATGTGACTATTGTGAGTCAAAGTTATAGCGCCACCAACTGGCAGCAGGAAGTGTATCACTTTTTGAAATGCTTTGAGATCACCCTCTTATTTTTACCTGATTTGCTTCAAACTTCATCAGTGTAATGTCAATACACAGCAGATGTAGACCTATGACACGATTTTTGATATTTGAAATATTGTTGCCATGGCAACAGGTCAAACTGTAATAATATTCTTGAGTGTTTTTGAGGCTCTTAACATGCTTCAAATTGCATGAAACTCGACACACACATCAATATTGTCAACCAGTAGACATGGACAAAGCCATAGAAATGGGCGTGGTGGAGGGGCTCAGTAGCGCCACCTTTTGACAAAAGTGGGGGGGTTAGTTTTTCCTACAGTCACCAAACTCGGTACACATATTGTTCTCATCAAGCCGGACAATTTTCTAATTTACATTCATTAGCTCCGACCAACAGGAAGTCAGCTATTTTGGTTTGAATGTAAATTTTTTGAAAAAACAGGCCTTGAATTTAATACTACTACTCCTACAGGGTTTATCCAATTTACACCAAGCTTTTTTTAACTTGTTGCTAACACATTGAAGTTGTTTGATTGCAAACGGATTTTTGATATCTCGAACGGTTTGGCTGTGGCGAGGCAACAAATTTATGGCGAGAAAAAGGAAACAGGAAATGTGTTATAACGTCTGCATACATATATTGATCTTTATGAAACTTCACGAGTGTGTTGGTTGTAGTAGTCTGATCACATGGATGTGAGTATTGTGAGTCAAAGTTATAGCGCCACCAACTGGCAGCAGGAAGTGTATCACTTTTTGAAATGCTTTGAGATCACCCTCTTATTTTTACCTGATTTGCTTCAAACTTCATCAGTGTAATGTCAATACACAGCAGATGTAGACCTATGACAGGATTTTTGATATTTGAAACATTGTTGCCATGGCAACACATCAAACTTTAATAATATTCTTGAGTGTTTTTGAGGCTCTTAACATGCTTCAAATTGCATGAAACTCGACACACACATCAATATTGTCAACCAGTAGACATGGACAAAGCCATAGAAATGGGCGTGGTGGAGGGGCTCAGTAGCGCCACCTTTTGACAAAAGTGGGGGGGTTAGTTTTTCCTACAGTCACCAAACTCGGTACACATATTGTTCTCATCAAGCCGGACAATTTTCTAATTTACATTCATTAGCTCCGACCAACAGGAAGTCGGCTATTTTATTTTGAATGTTAATTTTTTGAAAAAACAGGCTATAAATTTTATACTACTACTCCTACAGGGTTTATCCAATTTATACCAAGCTGTTTTTAACTTGTTGCTAACACATTGAAGTTGTTTAATTGCAAACGGATTTTGGATATCTCAAACGGTTTGGCCGTGGCGAGGCAACGAATTTATGGCAAGAAAAGGGAAACAAAGTGTTATAACTTCTGCATACATTACTTGATTTTGATGAAACTTCGGCTTAGTCTTCGTTGTACAAGGCTGATCACATGGATGTGACTATTGTGATTCAAAGTCATAGCGCCACCAACTGGAAGCAGAAAATGTGTCACTTTCAGCATACATTGAGATCACCCTCTTATTTTTACCTGATTTGCTTCAAAATTCATCAGAATAATGTTAAAACTTGGCACATGTAATCCTTTGAAAATGGGCAGGGAGGAGGGGCTCTATAGCGGCACCTTGTAGTGCAGTAAATGTGGAGTGAATTTGACATAGTACTTTGATGTTTAACCGTTTTAAATGCCTATTGCCCGCTGTGCACAGTTGCCCTGAAGCCACGAGGGTGGCGGTGCCACCGGGCTTGGGCCCGCCATCGCTGCTCGCAGCTATATTTCTTATTAAAATACCTATAAAAGAATATACTTATAATTATATAATGTAAACAATTTTTAATTTAATACATGATTACCTTAAAAAACATGCTGCATCTTCCCCATATTACCTTACCATCACTACATTACAGCAGTTATATAACCACCATACTAGAGTTGCTCATTAAGCACTTTTATCGACAACGGGACAAATTAATGTTTATAGCGATTAGTGTTGTCACGGTACCAAAATTCCAGTAGTCGGTACCGATACCATGAAAATGTTACGGTTCTCGGTACCAATTTCGGTACCACAGCAAAATCTGTTGGAACTATTTTACTATTTTATATAGCCTATTTAAAAAAAAAAAAAAAAAACATTAAATATGATTTGAAGCATGTGTGTGTATGTTTGTGTGTGTCTATATAGGCTACCTCAATTAAATAAATTTTGAAATATAAAAAAATAAAAAAAATAAAATGCTCAAACATCCATTTTTGTACTGTTGAAAAAAAAACAGCATATGCTGGTAAGGTAGGTTATGAAGCTGGTATGCTGGTTTGAGCTGGTGTATGCTGGTCAAGTGCTGGTCCATGCTGGTCCTAAGCTGGTCCTGGACCAGCATGGTCCAGCATAGGCAGCATAAACCAGCTCAAACCAGCTCAAACCAGCATACCAGCTCCTACCAAAAGGGGTTAGAGACGTGCGTGTTTATTTTAGCTATTCCGTTAGAGAAACAACACGTTAGCCTGTAAAACTATTAAATAAATATCGGTAAATAATGGTAACCTAAATAATAAGAAAGTTAAATATTATTTCAAAAAACATTCGTATTTTTATTTCCACACAAAGATGCATCATATAGTCAAAGTCCCGTTATTCTAAAAGGTCTGAAGAGTGAGTTTTATCCTCCGCAGGGGCAAGACATTCAGACTATGTCTGATTTAGCGCTGCCTGAGAAAACGAAAGTAAAAATCACCACCGTGCGTGAAACGCGCTATACGAATAAACTTGATGCGCCTTATAAAGTCTAATAACAAGCGCAAACTGTGTTAAATATAAATTGATGTGCAAGCAAAAATGTTTCTGTCCTATGGTGTTTTTTCTACTTTACCACAGTAAAGAATGCAAATATAATAGGCCTAAATGCAAACGAAAGAAACGTTTATAATACCCTGCGTGAGTGAAGATTTGAGAAAAGAAACAGAGATTCCATGTTCAGTGGAATAACTAATGGAATATTGTTAAATTCTCTGATAATCGGGTGACTAGATCGCGATTCGCAAAACAGAATACAATGCTTAATGTATGGACTGGCGTACCTCTCTCGTTCGGCATGAAACTAAAATGTTTCCATGGCTGCGATCTCACATTTAATTGCTAAGCTATTATTTCTTTTGTAAACAAAGCTTTGAACTTCACTCGAGTCATATTTAAGTAAATACTGCCACAGTCCTATCAATGGGTACCGAATATACCCGGATTCTCGGTACTACCGGTACTACAGAAATGCGGGTATCGTCACATTTTCAAAATTTCAGTACCGACTTGGTACCGAAGTACCGGTACTTTTGACAACACTAAGCGATTATGCTTGCATAAAGGGACCCTATATCTCCTTCCAGAGTTCATCAATGCATACTCAGAGTACAATACATGTGAGGGGTCCAATACAATCTTATTAACCTGCTGTATCATAGACGTATCAAAAATATCTTGTATAGTGTTTAGTGTCCTTACTCCCATAATTTTTCCTGCAACCTTTACCAAATTACTTATTTGAGCTCTCATTTTCACCGTTAGATTCCCAAACCAAATAATCACTTCAAAACAGGGTAAATAATCAGATTTATGCTGTAAATTGTACCAGGCAAAAATTTTTACTATAAAAAAAAAAAAATAAAAAAAAAAAAAAATCAGTGTAGGGACTTGTGTGCCATGGTTTGAATCAGTGAATTGCTTCTACTTGACTGAGAAAATTGGTTTACTAAAACGTATCTCTGTGCAGCTAATGTGACATTGAACTCAACGATGGTTGGTTGTACCACACCAAGTTGTTGGAAAAGACCAGCTTTAATGATGGACCATGAGTATAGTGTAAAATGCGCAGTAAGCACTTCAGCTGTATGAGTGCCAGTGTTTTACTGTATGCTCTCCTCTCACTCGACTAATGTGCTCCTCTTCAATATTTGATATCGCTCCCTCGCACATTTTCCTGATTTGCACTCTTCCTTTCTGTTAGTTGCTCTTTCAGAAGCAAAAAGCACCCAAAGCTGTCCTCATGAATGATGACTTTATCTGTGTATGCAGTTTTCTGCAGAGGCTGTGACAGTTTAGTTTAAAGAAGTTCACATTCCTGCCCACACTGTATACACATGAAAAACTAAACCAATAGCTGTATTATTAAAAATAAATAAATAAAATAAATTATTTGTCAGTTTAAATTTTTGGTGTATGTATTGTATCTGACAATGACTTTGACAGATATTTTTTATCAGACCTTTGTCCTTCCATATAGTTGGACAGTATATTAATATATTCACAACACATTCACAACGTTATGAAATTAGGCAAATTAGTATGAAATTAGGCAAGTTATCCATATACAAAAACATTAAAGGGATAGTTCACCCAAAAATTATCCGATGATTTACTCACCCTCGATCCATCCTAGGTGTATATGAGTATCTTCTTTCAGACGAACACATTCAGAGATATAGGGGCCTGCATTCTGAACCAAAAAAAAATGGATCCATCCATTATCAAAGTAATCCATACGGCTCCAGTGGGTTAATAAAGGCATTTTGAAGAGAAGTGATGCATTTTTGTAAAGAAAAATGTCCATATTTAAAACTTTATCAATTCAAATAACTAGCTTCTGGCGGACACCTGTATGCATACTGCACAACTCGATTTGCGCCTAGTGAGTTACCCGTGACGCGATGTATGACGCAGTATGTTGGAGTATCATAAGCTTAAACGCCTCTCATGGCTCAAACAAATAGGGCTAGGCAATAAACTCAAGCTTCTCTTCTCTTATATTAAAATCATCTGACTCTTTAAAATTTCTCGTTTTAGACTTCTAATTCGTGACCGGTGTTTTGTTTTGCTTTCTTCTCTTCGCCTCCGCGTTCTTCATTGCGTCATTGCTGGAAGCTAGTTATTTGCATTTATAAAGTTTTAAATATGGATATTTTTCTTACAAAAACGCATCGCTTCGCTTCAAAAGGCCTTTATTAACCCACTGGAGCTGTATGGATTATTTTGATTATGGATGGATGCTTTTTTTTGTTGTTAAAAATGTGGGGCCCCCATTCACAACATTATAAAACTTGGAGGACTAAGGATATTTTAAAAAATATCTGATTGTGTTCGTCTGAAAGAAGATAGTCATATACACCTAGGATGGCTTGAGGGTGAGTAAATCATGGGATAATTTTCATTTTTGTGTAAACTAACCCTTTAATAACAACAGTGCAATGATTTTAAAGGGTTAGTTCATTCAAAAATGAAAATTCTGTCATTAATTACTCACTCGCATGTATTTCCAAGCCTGTAAGTCTTTCGTTCATCATCAGAACACAAATGAAGATCTTTTTGATGAAATCTGACAGCTTTCTGTCCCTCCATGGACAGCAACTACCACTTTGACACTTCTTAAAATTCATTAAGAGATTGTGAAACTAATCCATATGAATTGAGTGGTTCAGTCCAAATTTCTGAAGTGAATCGATGGCCTTTTTTTATGATGAACAGATTTAATTTAGGCTTTTATTTACATATATCTTGAGCTGAATGCTGGCAAACTGAATCACTTTGTCAGTGGTTTTATTTGCTCATTCAAAAGCAAACTTTATAAATGAGGCAATAAATCACTAAATGTAAAAAAATATGCACAGTCAATAACATTTTTTCACAGAGGAAAAAATGAACCTTGAACTAAATTATATGTTAGTCAGAACACAGATGTTTTATGTTTGACTTTTAAATTAATAAAACATTTCTGAATGTTGGAAAATTTAGTTAAATGTTGATATTACAGTTTTTGCTCCATTGTTGTCAGCTACAGTGTTGTCTTCATTTCAGAGTGAACTGGATGATAAATAATGTCATGATGAAATGTTGACTAAATTCAAAGGACACATTAGATGAGAGAAAAACTGTAAAAAATTAACAGTACATATCCATTTAAGTTCCATTTATTATTAATAAACAAAGTAGACAGGCTCTGAAATGGCACCTAACTCCACAAATTTTTTGTCTCATAGCTTCCTCTACCAGGGATTGCTTCCCTCCCGGGGAGCAGATGAAGTCATTAGAGTCTGATACACATGCTGGCTGTGAAGAAAGACTAATCACTGACCACCTAACTGATGCTGTGGATGATATATCAAGCTAGATCAGGTGACAGGTTCATTCTCAGCTTATAGGAACCTTGTCAACTATGCTCATAAAAGCTCATGACTGCAGAGCATTAAAATGTGAGGGGCTGAAATTGGAGAGGAACTTTATCAGCTTCTGTGTATCAGAATCAGGCACTATACAGGTGCTGGTCATATAATTAGAATATCATCAAAAAGTTGATTTATTTCACTAATTCCATTCAAAAAGTGAAACTTGTATATTATATTCATTCATTACACACAGACTGATATATTTCAAATGTTTATTTCTTTTAATTTTGATGATTATAACTGACAACTAAGGAAAATACCAAATTCAGTATCTCAGAAAATTAGAATATTGTGAAAAGGTTCAATATTGAAGACACCTGGTGCTACACTCTAATCAGCTAATTAACTCAAAACACCTGCAAAGGCCTTTAAATAGTCTCTCAGTCTAGTTCTGTAGGCTACACAATCATGGGGAAGACTGCTGACTTGACAGTTGTCCAAAAGACGACCATTGACACCTTGCACAAAGAGGGCAAGACGCAAAAGGTCATTGCAAAAGAGGCTGGCTGTTCACAGAGCTCTGTTTCCAAGCACATTAATAGAGAGGCGAAAAAAGTGTACAAGCAATAGGGATAACCGCACCCTGGAGAGGATTGTGAAACAAAACCCAATCAAAAATGTGGGAGAGATTCACAAAGAGTGGACTGCAGCTGGAGTCAGTGCTTCAAGAACCACTACGCACAGATGTATGCAAGACATGGGTTTCAGCTGTCGCATTCCTTGTGTCAAGCCACTCTTGAACAACAGACAGCGTCAGAAGCGTCTAAAGATAAAAAGGACTGGACTGCTGCTGAGTGGTCCAAAGTTATGTTCTCTGATGAAAGTAAATTTTGCATTTCCTTTGGAAATCAGGGTCCCAGAGTCTGGAGGAAGAGAGGAGAGACACACAATCCACGTTGCTTGAGGTCCAGTGTAGTTTCCACAGTCAGTGATGGTTTGGAGTGCCATGTCATCTGCTGGTGTTGGTCCACTGTGTTTTCTGAGGTCCAAGGCCAACGCAGCCGTATACCAGGAAGTTTTAGAGCACTTCATGCTTCCTGCTGCTGACCAACTTTATGGAGATGCAGATTTCATTTTCCAACAGGACTTGGCACCTGCACACAGAGCCAAAGCTACCAGTACCTGGTTTAAGGACCATGGTATCCCTGTTCTTAATTGGCCAGCAAACTCGCCTGACCTTAATCCCATAGAAAATCTATGGGGTATTGTGAAGAGGAAGATGCGATATGCCAGACCCAACAATGCAGAAGAGCTGAAGGCCACTATCAGAGCAACCTGGGCTCTCATAACACCTGAGCAGCGCCACAGACTGATCGACTCCATGCCACGCCGCATTGCTGCAGTAATTCAGGCAAAAGGAGCCCCAACTAAGTATTGAGTGCTGTACATGCTGATACTTTTCATGTTCATACTTTTCAGTTGGCCAAGATTTCTAAAAATCCTTTCTTTGTATTGGTCTTAAGTAATATTCTAATTTTCTGAGATACTGAATTTGGGATTTTCCTTAGTTGTCAGTTATAAACATCAAAATTAAAAGAAATAAACATTTGAAATATATCAGTCTGTGTGTAAAATGAATGAATATAATATACAAGTTTCACTTTTTGAATGGAATTAGTGAAATAAATCAACTTTTTGATAATATTCTAATTATATGACCAGCACCTGTACTATGGAGTCAAAATAATGCCACATAGCTTTGCAAAAGAATTAAGTATTGCAAAAGAAAATAAAGTATTGCAAAAAGAAAAGAAAAAAATTGTGAGTAAAAAATTGTTTTGCAAACAAAAATGAATAGCAAAAGAAAAATAAAATATTGAGAGAAAAAATAAAATAAATGATGGCTTTAAAAGAAGCTTATGAACTTGGATCCTATTTTATCTCTGCAACTGATATTTTCCATGGTCTCACCTACTAATTCATTTGCAACGCTCCTTTTATGCTATATATATGTTTATATTTATAAGTGTGAGCTTGCGATAACGTTTTCCCTTTGCGCTTCACTTTTCTGTGCATTTCACTTCATGGCACTCTTTTGATGTGGGGGTGGAGTCAAGAATCTGGGGCGTGTTCAGCGGACCTGGTCATGCCTCCCTTCAAATGACATCATCTGCTCGAGACGCAGATCACAACTGATCAAGGCACCATGGTTAAGAGGCATGCGGGTGGATCGACTTTTTCTAGCATTAAAATGTTAATGGTTTTGTTAACTAAATTAAAAGCATTTGCTTCAATATATATGTATATATTAGGGCTGTCAACATTAAAGCATGCTATTACTTTTAATGCGTTAAAGGTGCTAAAGAGGATGTTTTGTTTTATACATTTTTGCAATATTACTTGAAACTGTCTTTACTAACTGATAAAAGACTTTATTAGGTGCACTGAAAGGAATAATATTAATATACATCATCTGTGCATGAGGTAGGGCCTTAAAAACATCAGCCAATCGTTTAACCGATCATCGCGTAAACGATTGGCCCTCTGGCTTGTCAATCACTGCCAATACGTTCCTTGTGAAAGACGTGCGCGGATTGGCCCTCTGGCTTGTCAGTCACTGCCATGATGTTCCTTGTGCGAGACGTGCGCGGCTGCGCGCTCCAGACAGTAACTTTCCACACTCTATAGGCGCCGCATGCAATGTTTTTGTCAGGAGACAGGAGTAACAACTGCAGATTATGAGTTACCTGCGGTGAGTCCGACATAATGAATCCACTAACACGACACAGCGAATGCCGGTGGTAAACACTTGTGTTCCAATACTCGTGCATGAGTTTTGGGAGGCGTTCCCTCGAAATGAGCTGTGAAGGAGGGGGGTTGTTCTTACGCATGCGCTCATTTCAAAAACTCACTAACAGTCTTTGGTTTCTCAGTCGACGAAAAGATCCTCTTTAGCACCTTTAAGGATTTTGAATTAATTTAATGCAATTTAACGCAATACATTACTGAATCATGTGAAATTGCATCATTAACATAATTTTATGTCACACAGTTAGATGATCTTAAAAGTCCATGCTGATTACATCAGAGATGGCAGAAAGAACAGAGAATTATTCATTCCAGTGTCTGTTTCACTTTAAAACATGAACTCTCTGATATATTGTGTCATTGTATGTGAAGAGCGTGAGCCCTCCCACATTGCGCTGTTCCTGTCTGAATTGAACGTAGAAACATCCCACTGCTGTATGGCCAGATGATTTCTCGGCTGGATAAAGTGTTTCGCTAGTAAAGTTTTGATGGATGAGGATTGCAATCAAAGTAAAGATGATTGCGGTGACATACAGAATTCTTACATTAAGCACGCTTGAGTCCGTTATATTGATGCACAAACAAATCATGTATGAGCGCTTGTAATGCACTGATAGCACATTGTCTTTATGCACAGACACATTTCAGTACATTCACGTTGTTTTCACACACATTCAGGATAATGTTTGGATTTGTCCTGTGTATGTTGCTGTGTACTTTAGTATATATGCAGGTCAAGGCGGTTGGTTTAGGTTTTTTTGGCATCTCCATATATATATATATATATATATATATATATATATATATATATATATATATATATATATATATATATATATATATATATATATATATATATATATAGCTTAAGCAATACATATTTAGTTAACAAAACGAAACCATAAACATTTTAATGTTATAAAAGTGTGCAAACTAGAAGAAATAAACAACAGGTGCTGGCTATTTCAGACAGTTCACGTTAGCAAGTAGTCTACAGCTAGTAATAAACACCACTTCAACATGATCTCTGACTTGAGCTAATGCTTTTATTACACATTTAGTTAAAATGAAGCCATAAACATTTTAATGCTAGTAAATGTGTGAGGCAGGGAACGATCCACCCGCATGCCTCTCAGCCATGTGCCTTGATCAGTTGTGATCTGAGTCTTGAGCTGATAACGTCACTTGGAGGGAGGCGTGACCAGGCCTGCTGAACTCGCCCCAGTTTCTTGACTCCACCCCCACATCAAAACAGTGCCATGATGTGAACCTCCCGCGGTCTCTCTTAAAGCCAACAGGAAGTGACTTAAACTGCAATTCATCGACTGGCCGCTAGAGACAGGCTCCAAAAAGGAGTCAAATCTGTATCTCCACCATGTTAAAATTCCCAACTTTACAGAAAAAAAAAAAAGTTTACAGCCTGATACAAAAAGTGGTTTTGATCTATACAGCTAATTTTTTCCCTTATGACAACTGTGAGGGAGGTGATTTTTTTTTTTTTTTTTTTTTTTATAACTCATCCGTTTAAATTATATTAAGCCTTAAAGTTCTGCATAATTAAGGGCGTGGCCAGTTGAGTGACAGGTTTATTGCCGCTGCTGTCACCACTAGCTTTTTTTTCTGCTGTCTGTTAGCTGTCACGTCACCTCAGCTAATTCCAGCTGCTGAACTTGGCATCTCTGCCGTGTTTGTCCTTTTTTTCGGAATTATTTCATACAGTTATCAAAAATAATATGGCTTGCTGTGCGGTTAATGGTCAAGACAAATGTACGCCTGTGTACATGTGCATACATGTGGAAGATAAACAGAACACATGTTGCTGGATCGTCTTGGCATTGGCTAAAAGTTTTATCCATCAGATTTACTACAATGAAAATGGCTGGAGAATATTCCTCTCAAGACACCACAAAATCTGACAGCACTGATTGGATATTATAACTAAAACTGTTGCCCTATTTTGAAAAATTATACTTTGGATGCGGGCTCATTTGTTTGTGAGAGTACAATGTATATGTACTCATGCAGCCCCAGACCATGACACTTCCACCACCATGCTTGACTGTAGGCAAGACACACTTGTCTTTGTACTCCTCACCTGGTTGCCTCCACACATGCTTGACACCATCTGAACCAAATAAGTTTATCTTGATCTCATCAGACCACAGGACATGGTTCCGGTAATCCATGTCCTTAGTCTGCTTGTCTTCAGCAAACTGTTAAACCGCTCTTAAAGAATAGTGTCAATGCAGGCAGATCAAAGCACTGTTGAATATCAAATGTCAGGTCAAATGTCAAGTGTCCCCAATAGGGTTGTAACGGTATGAGATTTCCACGGTATGATAACCGTCTAAATATGAAACCGAGTAAATATCACGGTATTTAACAATCAGTTTTTATTTATATTATCAATTAAAATGACCAATAAATTAATTAAAATGTTTGTTTTCTCTATTCAGATTTCAATAATCAAAAACAATCAAATACATTTAATAAATTATTATGGATTAGAAATTGAACAACTTTTATTAAATTAAAATTCAGAAATTCTGCTTTGACTTTATTCTTCTGGCTTTTATTTTTTTAATACAAATATTATCAAAAATGATGGAAATGAAATTAACTTTTTTTATAATTATTTTGAGAAGTACATTCTAATTAACAATCATAATAAATTTGTCAATTTCTTCGAGTTAAAAACCGGTCTTTTATTTTGACGGGATGTAGTGAAGAGCTTTGAGTTTCAGTGGATTTGACAATGGTTTTTCTCAAATAAAATGATGAAATGATCATTAAGCGCTATCTCAGAGCAACCGTGGATATGTTTGTGTTCATGTCCTCTGTCATGTTTTTAGTTCCAAGACTATGTGCCATATTACTAGAGAGAAGAGCAGCACCATCCTGAGAGGGATGAATACCATCTCTTTTCAACAGGTCAGGTCTGCCCCAAAAACTTTTCCAATTGTCTATGAAACCTATATTATTTTGCGGACACCACTTAGACAGCCAGCCATTGAGTGATGATAATCTGCTAACTATCTCATCACTCCGACGAACAGGAAGGGGACCAGAGCAAATTACTTCTCCTGACATTGTACTTGCAAGTTCACACACCTCTTTAATGATAATTTTAGTGATCTCCGACTGGCGAAGTCGAATATCATTAGTGCCGACGTGAATAATAATTTTAGAGTATTTACGATTAGTATTAGCCAGCTCTTTTAAATTTGGTTTGGTGTTTATTTAGCTTATAATTGATAGCCTTTAATTGATCTGTACACTAGATGAGGTAAAATAAATATGAATCGATATTCTGTTGATTTGTGCTTACTGGTAAAAGAGCAACTTCTGATGAAATGTAAAAATAAATTTCCCAAATGACAATAATCATTGCAATTAAATTAGAGCAAAATAATAATTTTTATCATTTTAACCATTATACAGTATGACGAAAATATGAAAATGTTTCCATTGACTAAAACTAGACTAAAATGCTCAGACATTTACAGTAGTTGACTAAAACTTGACTAAACAAAAACAGGACAAGGTTGACTAAGGCCCATTCCCATTCCCATTTCTACCCCTTACCCCTTCCCCTTTCCTCTACCCCTTCATTTTGCACATTCACATGAGGGGGTAGGGGTGTCTTAATTAAATTCACAAAAATTAAACACAAAAATCGCTGCACGCATTTGTGGATCTCTTCCTGTGCATTTGTGAATCACCTCATGCATTTGTGGATTTTGAAACATTTCTTGCGTCACGAGTTATACAGTTTATACAGTTATACAGATTATAGGGCTGTACGATTAATTGGATGATTAGGAAAAAAAACATTGAAATCGCACTTAAACGATTTGGCTTAGAACGATTATGAAATCGCAATGCTGCAATTATTTTTTATGCGCGGCTTGTCACTGAACTATAGCCTTAAATGCTAATCCATCTGAAAGCACTGCGAGTTTGAATCGCTTATAATGTGCATTTGAAAAAGCAACACGCGTCAAACATCTTTCCAGACAGGAGAAGCATTTATTAACATCTTGTCCAACAAAAGACAACATTTAATAATATGTTTTTACTCCAAACTCACTTCATAACGACAGTTGAGCATCCTTCTTTGAGATGATGTGGTTTCTTACACAGAATAAGGCAGTCCTGTATTTATTAGTCATGTTTAATCAATCAAAACGTTTCAATCTTCTGTTTATTCAACTAAATCGATAGCGAAGAATATAGAACCCAGGGGGTGACACTCTGATACTTTTTGGGCAACAGTCACTAGGTGGCGTTCTGGTAGCACGGCCGCCATTATGGGGTGAAAATACTAACTGGACCATAGAATCCTTCACATCTTACGCACCCAAAATCAGCGACTTTCACTGCCAAATCAGAAGCGCAAAAGAACATTTTTCAAATTAAGTCATCAGTAAATTTTATGGCACCTACAGTAAATGTTGTATTGTCTTATATTTGTTTTATTTTACCAGTTGTGGAATCCAACCATTCATCCATCTGAGGTAACATAGCCTATTTTGAGTATTTCCATTTTATGCAACTTTACACATTTATTAATAGTAAATTAATAATTAATAAATTTAAGATCATCATGTTTGCAGCAATATATTTCAGACTAGTGGAGTAATAGTAATAATAGTAGGCTATCACTCCACTAGGTCTGAATTGAAATATATATATTGTACCTTTTAATGGATCACGCTACAGACATAATCTTATAATACATGATGCATTGCTGTGTCCGTTATCACATAATTCACACTTTTGGACACTTTTGCTTTAACGGACATTATACAACACTGCAAAATCAAGCGGTTATATTCATGTATTTATTGTCCAACATTCCCAATTTTTCTGATGCATGTCCTTAATTTAATTTCATATGTTGGTATTAATTCAGTTTATAAGCCTAATGCTAATACTAGATCTTTTAAAGAATTTGAACCTAAACTGACTGGGTTTCTAGAGAGCAAAAAGGTTTTGTGAAAAAAGTGGAAGACTTAAACACAAAGTCTGTAAAATAGACTGTTAAAAGAATTTGATTATCACTAGTGATAGTATTTTATTCTGTGTTGTCATCATTCAGGTTGGATTTTAGCTTTAATTTACTTTTTTTTTTTTTTTTTTAACAAAGCAACTGATATTGCCATAGAAACTAGTGGACCGATGAGTCGCTTTCACCACAAAATGGCGGAAATGCAGGGCAGCCGCTGGGCACCGGTGTTGCAATGAAACGTTCTATTGAGTGTCGCTTCTTGTTAGTGTATATTCTTTGGCGATAGTATGGGATTTCCTGGAATGACGTGTGTTCTACTTTGGCAGCAGGGCATATTGCAGTTTATGTGTGAGAGCGCCCTCTGGTGTTCAGATGGAGAAGCATTTACTACTGATCACAGAGCCATACAGCTGTGACAGGCTGCGCATAAAATAATCGCAGCCTTTGCCAAATCGTGTGCAATAAAATTGCAATAAATCATGCAGCCCTTTGCAGGCAGGTTGTGCTTGTGACATAATACATATTTGTGAATGTTTTTTATTAGCAAATCTCATTTTATATATTTGTGAATTGAGTTATTTTTTGTGAAACTCCTAACATATATTTGTGTATCTCATTCTATTCATTTGTGCATATGATTATTTTTTGTGAATCTCTTTACATTTATTTGTGGATCATAATCTATTTATCTGGAATAATGGAACGATTTTATCTCTATAGAGGTTGCTGCTTGGTTATTGTTAGGTTTATCATTTATTGTTACCCGTTTGGTACCTTTTTGAGTTGTTGAAATTTTATGTTTTTTGTTAGAAATAAATGATTACTCTGTCCCCTATTTTGTCACAAATGTTTTTTTTTTTTTAATTTGTTTTTTTTTTTTTTTATAAATTGTATTATAATAAAATTTAAAGCCTAAAGTTTAAGTTTGTTACAACAATGGTTTATAGATTACAGCCTATAAGCATCCATTGAGTACTACTGCCATATAGTGGCTATTGATATTTTTGCTATTTTGATTTTACTGTCTGAACTTACCAGAATTATTATTAGGGCCCGAGCACCGATGGTGTGGGGACCATATTGTAATTGCTTGGTCAATTATTCTTTGTCTCTGAAATGAATCACATTTTTGAGGGCCCAAACATGCTCAAAAACTCATGAAACTTTGCACACGCGTCAGAAGTGGTGAAAATGTATGTCTGATATGGGTTTCAGAATTAGGTGTTGCAAAATGGCTTGATAGAGCCACATGCAAAATTTCAATTAAGCGCCCTTCACGCTACGTTTCACGGACAAGTATGAAATTCAGTAGACACATGTAACAGCCCAATACCTACAGGTGTAAAATCTGAAAACCCAACAGGAAGCGGGCCACCCAGGTATATTTGGAGACACAGTTTTGCTTTTATTATTTGTATCCTCTTATACTTTTTTTTATCCACCTGAGATAATGAAACCATCCGTGATTGATTAACTAGTGGAAAATCTACCCTCGCCCTACGCGTTTCGATCATACTTGCTTGTTCTGTGTGTGCAAGAACTGTGTGCAAACTGTAAAATGTATTTAGGAGCACGTGTATCAATAAAGCAAAATCCCTCCGGGTGAGTTTTATTAAATTTAATGTCTTAAAAAGTCTTCAATACATTAAATAGTAGGCTATAACAAACATCTTAATGATCATTTTAAGACGTCTTATATTTTGTGGAGGAGTGTAAAACATTAATCGCTAATTATTAATTAATACAGCCTATTGATTATCAAACTTTAAAAGGCTAAGATTTCATAAAAAAGAGCGCTGCATGTTGCAAAGTCACAGGTTCTACAGGCTCATGCTTCAGACTACCTTTTAAAGTGATTCTCAATCAATGAATAGCGCACATTTATGCCAAGTGTTGGGGATAAACAGTTTAGGACCCTTGAGACCAGATATGTTGAATAAAGACCCGGAGTCAAAGTTTAAAAAAAAAATAAATAAATTGAAGAAAAATTTAATGAAGAATAGTTTGCAGTTTCATCAGCAGAAGCCAGCTTCAAGTCTCCCAAGGAGTTCGTAGGCCGCTTCAAAATTTAACATTGCTCTCCCATGCTCCCCTGGCATGTTACAATTGTATAAAATAGACAATAGGTTTTCCCTCGAAGGGCTTAACTAGAACAGAATATTCTACGGAGCACATAGTGCATTATTGATATTCAGTTCTTACACATAGTCATCTTTACATCAATCTTTGTGATTTGGTTTATCATCAAATTCCTTGACTACAAAGCAAATACATATTTATTCTCTGGAAGCCGGGCTAAATGAGCAAGCACTGTTACTGCATTCCTGGCATGGGCCAGACCCTCAGTCACTCCTCAGATACTAAATACAGACATTGCCTGTAATCATAAACACCAGGATCTATACACTGGTTTTTAGAAAAATATAATTTCCAATTCATTATATATTACAAGGTGATGGATCGTAAATCCACTCCTTTCACTATACCCTTATAGATAATTTTTAATATTAAAAACAAAATTGTGGTCTAATTCAAAATAAACAACAACAAAAAATAAATAAATAAATAACTAAGACCCATCATAATCCATCTAAGTATTTTAAGTTTCTTAAATCATTGTTCAGTTTACAGTCTATAGACATAGCATGTACCACCTTAATTGTAGAACATCTTTTAAATCTCTTTTTTTTAAACACCTTTAAAAATAGAAATAAAAGAAAACAAATTTACATGACCATAACCATTTCAATTATCCTTTTCAATAAAACATAGAATTGTTACTTTTACTTAATAATCCTTTTGTTAAGATTTATTTTCACAACAGATCCATTATAGCCCACAAAAAAAAAAAAACTAAATAAAAATAAACATAAGCCTAAACCTTTCGTTAAAAACCTTTCATCAAAATGAAATAATCATCAAAACATATAAATTTAGTTAGAGTAACAATTTCTTTGTCTTGACTGATATCTTTATCATGACATTCACTGTTAATAATACTCAATACCTAATTATTATTAATCTGAAACTCAATTTTCACAACATTTCACAGTACTCAGTCCATGTCAACAGTACAGCATTTGAAATCAAATAATTAAGACTTCCTTTAACGTCAGTTTTAAACTCAAGTTTCTTGTCAATTATAATTGCATAGGCTGACCAAAATCTTAATGACCAAAATCTTAACCCTCTTCTTTGGCAGGGATCTTTTTCATTATTACTCACTGCACCAAAATTGTTATAAACAAAAACACAAATGGACGGGTTTTTTTATGTCCATGATCTTCCATATCACTTATAAGTTATACAAATTTGTCCTATAAGACATTATCAATTTCTTTAAAGCTGTTTTTGAAACAGTTTCTCTCTCTCTTTTTTTTTTTTTCATCGCAGTAATTTCAACTGCTTATAATTTTGTCACTCTATCCCATCAAATTGTTAGTCTACAGATCTAAAAATATATTATCGTTACTGTCTCAGTCCCACTTATCTCTACTGTGTTTCAGAAACCAAAGTATTATTTTACTCAAATCTCAACCCCTAGGTTACACGGACAGCCTTATAGTTTCTTTCACCTTCAACCCTTATTACATAAATTATATTTCTCTAGGCATCTAATGTCATGCATCCATTTAATGGATAAAAAAATAAATAAATAAAAAACAAAAAAATAAACAATAATAAATAAAACATTTATCAGTTATATTCACTCCTCCTTTGTTTGCCCACCGGCCTTCCATAAATTTGAGGGGTTTCTCTTGATAATTTACTAGTGACTTAGCCAATGTGTCACTTTGTCTCTGCCGTCAAATCTTATAACATTTACGTTTATCATTCTGATCAAACAAAGACAGTTTAAATTTAGACCCTCAGTTGAATTTAGACAAGGGTTTTTAACCCATGGACGGCAATCTTCAATTCCACAATTACAATTTATATAAATGTTCTTAAAAATACTAATCCAGAGAATAATTAAAATCAACATCATAAATGACAAAAGTCATAATTACCATTAGCAGACAGAGCTGGATATCCAATCCACTTAAAGCTCGTCCCATGTTCTGTATCGTTTTTTCATAAGATTCAATCCGAAATATCGGCTTGTCAAAATTTGTCATTTCACTTAACCCATCTGTAATGATAAAACACTCATTCCAGAGGTTAATGACATACACACACTGAGGAAAGATTATTTCCCCAAACTAACACATACAAAACATAAAGTTCAGTCAGCCTCGCACACACTAGACACATGAATATGAACCGCTCATTGTCAATGTTAGCTTTTTGTTTTAATTCTAAAAACACATTTAAATTTCCCATTTTCCTGTAGGTTTTACTCTTATGCAGTCTCAAATTATGTCTATTCACTATAATTTGTTTTCAGAAAAGTCAGCTGGGTTGTTTTGGTTCTAATCTCATTGCTTTGTTTAAGCTTTAGCAGGCTGATAACAGACAGACAGAGCTCCATCCTTTTCCTCCACTCAAGCAGTCTCTCTCTCTTACTGCACAAATAATCTTTTCAACAGAATCACAAGTCTGTAACTTAGACAGAATTTAATATTAAATTATTATATAGAAACCTTTGTTTTTCGCAAAGGTTAAAATGTAAATGTTTAACTTTCAAATAAAAACCATTACCACCATATAAAATATGTTATGCTAGTAGCCATTTTTGAGGTTATCTTTAGTTTAAATGCTGAATGCACTTATCTGTCACTTGAATCTTCAAAATCAGTGTTCATCTTTAACCACCACCATGTTTACAAATTATCCTCTGCCATGTCCAATGACCTGCAGGAATAAAAACTTTAGCAGACACATTAGTTCAAAATCAACACAGCCTCATTGATTTAGTGATTCATACTGTTGAATCTAAAACTTCTATACAGTTCATGCCAATAGGGCAACCAACATTATGTTACTAAACTTTACTCTGGTCTCCCCAGAAATTACGGACAATCACCTCATGGTCTCAGTCGGCTCTTGAAAGCTCATTCCCATCAGCTCTTTATCAATAATCTTCTTCTCCTCAGGGTCTTGTCCCCTGGAATAGTTGCATCAAGTTGTGGGCTTGTCTCAATGAAAAACAAGCCACCTTAGGAATGCGGTTTCTGGTGAGTGATATAGAGGAGCATTTTTGGGGCAGATTGCTGTACCTTTCACAGCTCCCCCCTTAATGATGCTGCTGGCCTCACAGACATCCTGCTCAACTCTCATACCCATCTCACATAAACACCTCCCTCCAGGGTAGATGCCCAGTGGCGGCGGCAACCCCCTGCCTTAGGTTGTCCTCGTCTGGCCAAAGAGGATCTTACCCGTCATTGAGAAATCACCTCGTGCACACTGGTACCCGCTCTTTCCCATTCCAGATCTTTGACAGTTTTCTTCACCAGAATCAGGTGTTTTCTGGAGCTTAGGGAGGTTGCATTCAAGAGCCACCAGAGCCATTGAACTGCCTAATAGTGTTAAAACATGGAGACAGGTTAATAACAGCAGCATTTAATCACTAAAATCATTAGACTGTGCATTCTCTGAGCAGCAACATATTAGTGCTGAGACTATTCTCAGTGAATTTAATTCTCACTGTCCATTCAGTGTAATGTTCTGTCACATCTGTAACTGGAGCCATCGGCCCTGCACATGGTGGTGACAAAGATCAGACAAAAAGTTACTGGTCATAGAAAAAATTCATCAAAATAGTCACTTCTATCATTCAAGGTCTGTATTACCATTTTAAAGACATCTTTACTTTAGTTTTCAATTGACAATTTTAACAACAAATTTAACAACTTTAATTTAACAACTTAACCTCTTTATGGCAATCATTTCTTTTAACATCTCTGTGTCCATGATGTTCAGCTGAGACACTGCTTTACTATAAATAGCTTGTTATCACTTATGACACAAGCTCAGATAGCAGCTTTTAGCTGACTTTGAATGAGAGAGAGACTCTGAGGATTTCAGGACTGGTACACTGTCTTTTTATAACTTTTAACTTTACCTATATCTTGTAACTCTGGCCCAACTTAAGACTTTGCCAGAATTGACATCTGTTTTCAAATAAACATCATTTTTATATTTGTCTTTCACCCATATATCAAGGAACTGAGACATTACAAACTTCCGATCAGGTTGAGTCTCTGTGACACTGGCAGTCTCATGTTTGCCATTTAAACCCTCTATGTCATTTTGACCATCAAAAACCAAATATTTAGAACTTAGAGGTCCTACATCATTTTAGTTATTCACATTCACAGTATGTGCTCATCACAAGAAAACATACTTGAGACTGTTCAAATATTTTCCATAAAGTGAAACATTCTTTCAGAAGATCCAATCATCCCTATTTTCATTCTCTATTTACTTTTTATAAATATTTTTTTTAACTCGCGTTTTGGATTCATTGTCTGTAATTTTACATTAACCTGTATTTGTCCATTCAATATAAAACTTATTATTATAGATTTCCCTTTAAAAGGAGTTCCTTAAGACTACAATCTTTTGACCTTATTGTTATCTCATGTTCTTTTTCAATTTCACAAGCTCTCAGACAGAGTGGAAGTCTTTTTATTGTTTGTTTGTTTCTTTTCTTTTTTTTGTTTACAATATTTTGCAATATGGCCAAGTTTCCCACACTGTCTACACCTTTTAGGTGGGTTTTTACAATTACGGGCGAGATGGCCCTTCTCACCACAATTAAAACACTCCTTGTGTTGGGGATAAACAGTTTAGGACCCTTGAGACCAGATATGTTGAATAAAGACCCGGGGTCAAAGTTTAAAAAAAATAATAAATTGAAGAAAAATTTAATGAAGAATAGTTTGCAGTTCCATCAGCAGAAGCCAGCTTCAAGTCTCCCAAGGAGTTCGTAGGCCGCTCTGTGTACATTCACATTTCCACAACAATTATACTCTAACAGAGTCTACTAACTACGTCATTACTTCAGGTTGGATGATTCTGATTGGCTAAGAAAAATAGACAAGATTAGAAATTTTCCACACGTGGACAGATAGTAAGAAGCATATCTCCCTTCATCACGGTGATGACGAGGGGGACCCTGGATTTAGGTACTGGATGTCCTTTTGGACTCATGACATGGCGTCTGCTGGTCTCGAGCAGACTGCCAGTTGTCCAGTACAAAGGGACCTGCACAAAACCCTTAGCGCACATACACAGATACACATGATTCACAGCTTCTTCAAGGCTGAAGTTGATCTGAGCTCTGCTCTGAGCAGGAAACTTTCCCCAAAACATACAGATAACATGTTCTTTTCTCTCAGTGAGAGGTACAGAGGAAAATAGATGCTTTAACATACATTGAAGAAGTCATTCAAATATTTTAACAGAAATATAAATGTTGATTAATAACTTAAAAGATATATATTGAAGCGGCAGTGGATTCCAGAACCCACCCCTTCACAAGCGATTGCTAATGATCTCGAGTTTGAATTATGACAATGTCTACTTTATGGCCTTTATATAATATTTAGACTAGGGATGCACCAATACCATTTTTTAAGGGCCGAGTACGAGTACGGATACTTTTTTTCTAGTATTTTGGTTACACAATAAATTGTATTTCATTTGAATTCCATTTAATTCATAGTAAATTATTGTAGTGTCTGGCTGGGATGCTCCCCCACAGGAAAAAAAAAGACTAAAAACATTATTTGACACACATTATTAAAAATATAGATTTTACTTGTCAGTAAAATCTGTTTCCCATTCAATAATAGGAGGATTTACTACCCAGCTACCACCGAAAGTATATTTCAAACCTCTGGGAAGCACTGAAAAAGATATCACTCTCTGGCCAACTTTTTGCAACTTGCACACAAGCTTGTGTTTTTTCTTTTTTTTTTTTTTTTTTTTTGTCAAACTGGTAGTCCTGCCCCCAAATCGTAAGTCTGCCTATGAATGGATTACTAATGATTATCTCTGCACATTAATCTGTGATAAGATTAAGTATTTCATGTAACTTAAAAAAAAAAAAGGCACACTTCACTTTAAAAATACACTTTCAAATAGCTGCAATGGATATATAATCTATAGAATTATAGTAAATCAGCTGTAATCAGCTGGGTTCATGTTTCTTGTTGTTTTACTTTGGGCTGTAGAGAAACAGCAGGTGTTCAGTTGTTCTTTTGGCCCTGTAAAATGTAGTGCTGCCAACTCTACAGGCTGAATCACTCCTCATTTCCTCCCCTCTCTGGAGCGGCAGTGCTGAATCTCTGCCAAAACAAGCATCCTGAAAGGATCTGAGAGAAGGGACCTGCAGAAAAGTCACACATTTCAAGTCAATACAATGAAAAATGTTATGTGTTACATTACGTTAGATCACTGACAAGAACCAGATCTGAGAAATTTATGTGGAGAGGTTTTGGCCACTGAAGTTCCAAAGAACAGGATGAAGTGCCATACATGTCAAACATAGAGATGGGTGAAAAAAATAAAGGAAAATCTGGGGTATCCGGTGGCTCTGTTATGTTGTTGAGGGCATTTTGCTCTCTTGATTTTGGGTCCACTTATCCCCTTAGACTAAAGCACATTTTAAACTCTACTCCTGCCACTGTCCTGCAGACTTTAGATCCAGCTGCCTTCAAAACACCTTCCTGGAAGTTTCTAGTGCTGTGTCAGTATACTTCCATACTATATAGTAGGTATGTCTGACGTGCACATTCGATGGACAATTTACTAACTGAGGTTGACAACCCCTGCCTTAGAGAGAGGGGCAGATTTGGCCACTGTACAGAGAGTAAGTTGCCATTATTTTGATAGCCCTGAAACGGGAAATGATACATTAACCTGTTAACTGCTGACACCTTTTTGTGTTTATTATATTTACATCCCTCAGGGCTTTTAGTTTTAAAATCTTATGGATTATCGTATGTTTACTTCAAATATCTTTATAGAGTAGTATTTTTTTCCTCTTCTATTTTTACCCTAATTAGGACGACATGGGCATTATGGAGCGCTAAACTCTCACATGTAATTTGTTTCATTCATACTCAACGCCGGAGGGCACCCTCGTGCAAAAAGTCCACAAGTAAGATTCATGAGTAATAAGTTCCAGGAAATTCCTAATATACAGCCAGCGATAACTGTAGCTCAATAAATCACATATAGAGACATTTTGACTGATTAAACATGAAGAGAATTAACACACCATTGCAACAGCATTAATAGGGGTGGGAATCTTTAGGCACCTCACGATCCAGTCGGATTCTGGGAGTCACAATTTGATTCCAAATGATTCTTGATCTACTTTTTTTTTTTAATATTATTATTAATTAATTTGTTTACTGACTTGAAACCCAGAAAATCTTTGTTTTGTTTTTTTTTTGTTTTTTTATAATTACATATGTAATTATAAGTACTTTTTAAAGTAATTACAAATTTTTTAAAAAATTAAAACAATTGTATGTTAAGAATTTTAAATATAAAATAATATAGCTTCAAAACGTAAAAAAGTAGTAAATAATAAAGAGGAACAAAAAAAAAACATTACATGCAATAAACAAAGAGTGATTTTAGCTTTTAAGATTATCTGAATGTTTTCTTATTTTCTTTTAATTTATCACAACTTTGAATATAACAGTTGTGAAATCACCATGTGTAAATCATCACCTAAGATTTTCTTTAGAAGAATGCTCAACAGGTTTGTTGCTAAAAAGATGAAGTCCTTGAAAAAGCAATAGTCTGGTTTTCCTATAGTCTGTAGAGCGTGATCTTTCCACCTTTCATTTGTAGACGTCTAGTATTTTGTTTGTTTAAAAAGAGAAATGCTTGCCTTTTCCTCTGCTTAAAGGATTAGTTCACTTTCAAATGAAAATTACCCCAAGCTTTACTCACCCTCAAGCCGTCCTGGGTGTATATGACTTTCTTCTTTCTGATGAACACAATCAGAGAAATATTAATAAATATCTTGATGCATCCGAGCTTTATAATGGCAGTAAGCATTACCAAACGAATATAAGCTGAAGAAAGTGTCTCCATCCACATTCATCCATAATAAACATATTCCACATGGATCTGAGGGGTTTAATAAAGGCCTTCTGAAGCAAAACGATGCGTTTGTGTAAAAAAAAAAAAAACAAAAAAAAAATTTACAAGAAACAAGAAACAAAAAACTGAAGTAAAATATCTAGCTTCCGCCAGACCACCTTTCATATTAAAGTTAAGAAGAAAGTGTAAACTGGCGTCGCATAAGTTACACTTTTTCCGTAAGTTGTATAGGGAAGGCATAGGACGTAGCGTAAGCTTTTTGAACTGCAAAAGATTTACACTTACTTTGTATGTTGAATACGGAAGGCAGTCTGGCAGAAGGTAGATATTTTACTTCATAACTTGTTAAATATGGATATTTTGGTAACACTTTATTTTAGGGTCTTTTAACTAGTTGCTTATTAGCATGCATATTACTAGAATATTGGCTGTTTATTAGTAGTTATTAAGCACATATTCTTATTCTGCATGACCATATTCTACATTCTTAATCCTACCCAATACCTAAACTTAACAACTGCCTTACTATTAATAAGCAGTAAATTTGGAGTTTATTGAGGGAAAAGTCATAGTTAATAGTAAATATGTGTTCCTCATACCAAAGTGTTACCGATATTTTTTTACACAAACGCATTGCTTCTCTTCAGAAGGCTGTTATTAACCTCTCTGGAGCTGTGTGGAATAAGTTTATGATGGATGGATGTGGATGGAGACACTTTCTTCAGCTCATACTCCTTTGGTAACGCTTACTGCCATTATAAATGCGTCAGGATATTTATTAATATTTCTCCAAAAATATTTCTGTTCATCAGAAAAAAGAAAGTCATATACACCTAGGATGGCTTGAGGGTGAATAAAGCTTGTGGTAATTTTCATTTGAAAGTGAACTAATCTTAAACTTAAATTTATAAGTTTATATTAGCGGGTCTCAATGCTGACGATTTTTTCTACTGGCCAGTGGTCCAAATTTTTACTTGCCTCGTCTAAATTTCCACTTTTCATGTTTTTGACCCATAACCGTATTAAGGTTGTAACACCAAAAACTAAACAAATACGTTTCAAATATTTTTAAAAACAAGTAAACTGTCAGTAATAAAATACAAACAATCAAATTATGAGCAATACCACACATACAATAGAAATAAACACTGCTTTTCATGTTTTTCAGGTAAGTATATCAGTCATTTTCAGTTAGAGAGAATGAATAATCATATGTAAAATAGTACTGCGTAGTCTTCACTGTATAAATTAAATATGGATTAATCCTTATTAAAGTTACTTAAGTTATTCAGTCAAGAGCAGTGAGTGATTTTTTTTTTTCTTTGTCCTTTGTTATTTAACATTAAAACAAAGACAGCAGCTGATTTACTAGGCTGCTGTCACTTTAAGAGTTGCACAGATCCAATATACTGTTATACGTACGTTTTATTTCTCAACTGTTTGTTCACTTAAGATAAAACAAACTACGTTTACTAGGATACTTGCCGAGACCAGCATTTTTTTTATGTAATTTTGTGTGAATATGTCCATTCGAGCAGAAGAAGATGGAAATGAGAGCTCAATTCAGCAATCAAACGCTGTCTAAGAAAAAGTGGCTTTCTGGGCGTGCGTGTTGGATGTGCACACAAAACTTCTCACACTATTGAATTGAGTTTTGTGCGTCTTCTTGCTCTTGAATATTTAAATTGGAAAGGCTTAAAAACACAAATCATGCATGCATGATAAACTTTTGTGATGCAGCACAGTTGCGTCAACTGTCTTGAGTAACATTTACACTGCGAGATCGGGCAGTCCTTATTGTCAAGCCCTCACTAGAGATGACAGAGAAAAATTAGGAGAAGGTAGAATGGAACTGGGACAATCACAAGATGGATTCAAATCTGTGTCTGTGTGGGAAGTCAGCATGTCCTGGGTTCTGTTTCCATAAGCTATTTCCTTATTTTCTTTTGCATGTTGTTCATTCCTTGAGCTGATCCAGTCCTTGTTTTCTTCCAGTGTGAGAACAGCGTTCACTGAGGATAATAACAGTTGTAAGTAGAGTGAGCAATCCTGCAGCGCACTCACTGTTAACAATTTTCTTGTATGTTTACAGTACAGTACTGGCAGCACGGTTGCCAGCAAGTTAGTGTATTTTGATTTACAGTAATTTTACTGTATTTCAATTTACAGTATACAAGAACAGTACTGTAATTCTACAAAACAGTATTGTACTGCATTTTTACTGCATTTTCTACTTTTAGTCTGCTTCTAGTCTGCTTCTGCTGTAATTAATAATACAGTAGTGTACTATAATATCTATATTGATATATTACTCCTAAATATTACTGCAATTTTCAAAATAATTACTAATAATGTTAATATTATAATTATATAATATGTAGTTATTACAGTATATAAATTTATAGGAAGTAATATTAATGATGACAGAATACCTGCAAATCAAAAGTGCTCTATGTTCTTGTCAAAAATATGTTTTATTCAATGAATTAAACTATTAAAACCATTTTATTTAAAATCATTGCATGTTCAGTGAATCAGCAATTTACAAGTATTAACAGCTGTTAAAGGGACAGTTTACCCAAAAATGAAAATTCTGTCATCATTTACTCACCCTCAAGTTGTTCCAAACCTGTATGAATTTCTTCCTTCTGCTGAACACAAAAGAAGATATTTTGAAGAATGTTGGTAACCAGACAGTTGACGGTAACCATTCACTTCCATAGTGGGAAAAAAATACTATGGGAGTCGATGGGTGCCGTCAATTGTCTGGTCCAATCTTTGATCAACTTTCTTTTCATAATATAAATAAATGCAAGGCTAACGCAACCTCTGATATATATATATATATATATATATATATATATATATATATATATATATATATAAAACCAAACCCCTCCCCCTGATTTGCCACCGTCACAGCCCTAAACCTATCAGACTCCATTAGGAAATGCAGTCACTTTACCTCGCAGACCATCGTAAAACACACTACATTCAAACTTGACAGAAACAAAATAAAACTCACGAAAACCATCTTGATTTGTCTTTTCATCATTTGAACAATCACCACAAGGTCTAGTTTGGTTAAAATAAACCAGGTGTAATTCACCGAGTTAGAAATGAAAATGTCGGGACAAGTGGGAAACAGCGGGTAGACACCCAAGTTAACTCTGTAACGGTGTTTTTGCAGCGCTCGCTGGCTGAACTTCCACTGTCATTTCACAAGCTATGTACACTATAGCATAAAATCCTAAAACCTAATTATAAAATGTAAAATTAACTTAACAAACTTCCAGATATCCACCGAGTGAGACATCCAGATA
Organism: Megalobrama amblycephala; assembly: GCF_018812025.1. NCBI lineage: Eukaryota > Metazoa > Chordata > Actinopteri > Cypriniformes > Xenocyprididae > Megalobrama > Megalobrama amblycephala. Next base: position 29,975 of record NW_025953372.1, read on the forward strand.
TTCGTGAGTGAGCTGCTGCAGTTGTATTCTGACGGCAGTCAGGGGGCGCTGTTTACAGCAATCCTGTATTATTGCCTGGCATATTACAGCCAAGTTACAGCTAGGTTACAGCAACACTAAAATATACTTGCAAAATGTTCCCACTCAAACAAAATTACCCAGAATGCAATACAAATTACGGTATTGTACTGTAATAATAAAATGCAGTATTCTACTGTAGGTTTTTACAGTAATGTGCTGCTAAATGTACAGCAACAGTTAACAGTGCTCTGAATGAACTCTGCAGTGAGCTTTGCTGAAACAGAACTGCAGGACAGTTTTAACATCAATACATGAGTTCTAACATCTGTAACATCTGTTCTTCGCACCATAAATAAAGTGTTCACAGTCACACTTTGCCCTAACCAGGTGCAAAGTGACAAGATTCCAGCGCCAAACAATTTTTCTATCCACATTTAAAGCCAAAATGCTGTGTGAAGCAACAAAGCTGGTGCAGCCAATCAGAACAGTGTGTGGACAAGTTCTCTCCTTTTGTCTGTTCTTCTGTAATGTACTGCATATCTAAAGAGCATACAACATTTTCAGAATTCCATGAAGATTCTCCAAACAGCATCCTTTTTATGCACACTTTTCCTTGTAGAACTTGAAGGATTTGTCAGTATTTGATGTTTCACAATCAGGCTCTCCTTGCCTTATGTTCAATAATCATGAGGATGTTTTGTCTGTCACTGTCACTGCTGGTTAAAGCAGAAACTGGGATATATAGCTAACTAAAGTAATGGTTAGAGAGTCAGACTTGTAACACAAAGGTTGTTTGTTCGAGTCTCTGTACCGGCAGGAAATATAGGTGGGGGGAGTGAATTAACAGTGCTCTCTTCCACTCTCATTATGCACAACTGAGGTGCCTTTGAGCAAGGCACCTAACCGCCACAGCAAAAAATGGCGGGCCACTACTCCAGGTGTTTGTTCACGGTGTGTGTGTGTGTGTGTGTGTGTGTGTGTGTATGTGTCTGTGTGTGTACAATACTCACTGCTGTGTGTGTGCACTTGGATGGGTGAAATGCATAGCACAAATTCTGAGTATGGGACATCATACTTGGCTACACGTCACATCACTTTCACTAAATCTCACCTAAAGAGTCCTTCTATTTTACTCTAGTAGTATAGAGCACTTAAATGATATGTCTAATAATCTGAGACTGGTTCCATCCTACTTTCCGTCCTACTGAATTAAGTGTCTTTGTCCGAGCAACCTTAGTGGGAATTTCTGTTTATAGTTCTGATAACAGTCTCAAATAGTCCCAAATAGTCCCCCACTTAAAATTTTAATAAACTCTTTTATACGGGCCATTATTTATAAAAGTAAAGCTGTAGGGGGGCACAGTTGAATATGCCCCTGTGGTTCAAGTTTGTTCACGGTCACAATGTTTCTAAAGACATATAACCTGCCAAGGTCCTCTGGGATTGCGATGTGCCAGTGTTTTAGTCCAGAACACAATACTCATTGCTCTCTAAATGGGGACAAGCACACATATACACAAACAAAACACAAATGTTACATTGTGTCACCATAAAAAGCAGCGTCAACAGCATTATTACTCAAACACACACCTGTAGCACACCTTTCTTATCACCTCATTATTTCACACACATTTACACACACATTGCAGTGCAACGCAGTAATAACTAAGTCTGTACTCAAGAGGAGATATAGGGAAGATCATTTGTCAAAAGAGATGACAAATTTCCTTCTTAATTAAGCCATATGGGGAGCACATACCCTCTAACTGTCAGGATTACCAGTCACCATGGTTGTATCTCAATCAGCTCCCTAGCTCCCGAGCTGGTGAATAAGTATATCGTGTACACGAATTCAGGCACTGGTATGGACAGTAAAAGGATGCTGGTTCACTACACATTGGGACGCTTATGACTCTATTTCCGGCGATGTGACAACGTCCTCATTATACTACATCACTACTGGTATTTATGAACAATAGCAGAGCTGAAATTTTCTGACATTACTTGTAATGTTATTTAAAGTACATTACAAGTACTTTAAATAGTAGTGTACAAGTACACTACTAGACATATTTATGGAGATGAGATGTAAAAACCACCCTGTACAGCTGTTCGGCTGAGATTTCAGTTTTGTTACGGAAAGGCCATAGCTGATCGGTTGGTTCTTGTCACATGGCCTGCGGTGCGCTTGCAGCATTCTGAAAAGTTGATAATTTTTCATTTCGATGCGCCTAGAAAATGCACCGCATGCACGTCGCGACCGCGTTGCTTCCATTATGAGCGCACTTGCTGCGGGACTACATTTGAAATAACTGACTTGCATGCGGAAAAGACGCAATATGTGAACGGCCCCACAGAACTTCTTAAACGCAAGCATCTTTTGCTTTTCTGTGAGCACAGATGTTGCTGTGGCAATGCGGTGAAAGAAAGCCATGACATTTCTCACGCGACCAAGCAAGAGACTGTCGCGAGAAATGTTTAAACCTGCTTGCATGATTCGATGTGTGCGCGAAACACTTACTGAACTAGAGAGCTGATTGAGACACACCCTTATATGCGGTGACAACCCGGCTTCTCTCATTGCCGCTTCCACGTTGCAGAGTAGGTCACGTCGGCAGCTCAACCAATAAGAATAGACTGCCGTCATATCGTAAAAGTATCGCCATCACTCTGCAATGTGTATTGTAACATTTTTGCATCGCGAAATATCGTACTGCTATATATCGTTACACCCCTAATATTTATGCTGAAATAAAATAAAATAATGGTTTGTATTTTTACAAAACATCTATCGTGTATCGTTATGTGTAGTGAGTTGGCTCAAGTGATTCAAGTTTCGCGCTTCACAATTTCCGTTAAGGGAGCATAGTGAGCATTGATGCTCCATGGTTTTCATGGTGCATTGTGGGACTTTTTAGGGTGCGAATGTTTCAGTGCCCTGGAAGGATTCTGCGATTGAGACAGCCCTTAAAATGGCTGACTCCCTGGTCAGTGCCCTGACTACTGAACTAGGGAGCTGATTGAGACACACCCCATGCCTGTTTCCTCTTGTGCACTACATTTCCCACAATCCTCCCTGATAATCACCTGCACACACTTCCCACACACCTGTCTGTCATCATCCTCATCAACTCTCCATAAAAGCCAGCACCACACACAGGCTTTGTCTGGTCTCATCCTTACTACCTTGGACTATGTATATTGTTGCTTACTACTCACCTGGATCGACTTACCTGTATTCTCTCCCTGTGCTCCATTCATTTGTTCCTGCTTCTCTGAATTCCCCTCTCCTCCATTATTGTCTGCTCAACTCCTGCAATGATAAGAGACATTATCATCAGCAACCATCAAGGTGTGTGTGGTGCCCTTGCCTGTCTACATCCACTCTGGTTGTTGTGATTTGCATAACTTGCATTATAAATTCACTCTGTTGGATAATAAACTGTTTCATCTTTGTACTCACCATTCTCCCGAGTCTGTGTTCTGTGACACTACCCCACCACCAGTTGTTCCTCCAGACTTCACTACTTATATTAGCTGCTTTGTTTGTTGTCTCAACAACATGCCTTAAAAGAGTCTGGGGGAAAAGACGAGTTAATCCTGAGGTGAGAATGAGTTCAACAGAATACTTGAAAATAAATAAATAAATAAATAAATATATATATATATATATATATATATATATATATATATAGATGAGGGGCTGTACAAGCCATAATTCATTCTGGCACTCTCACACACTTACATTCTCCTTTCACATACATACATTCTCCTTTCACATACATACATACATACATTTTTACTCTCACACACACTTACATTCTCCTTTCACATACATACATACCTTTTTACTCTCACACACTCTTACATTCTCCTTTCACGTACATACATTTCTACTCTCACACACATACATTTCTACTGTCTCACACACTTACATTCTACTTTCACATACATACATTTATACATTTCTACTCTCACACACACTTACATACGGTGGCCGAGAGCTCAGCGCGCTGCAAATGAAGAAAACACATACAAATAGAAAAAAAAACACCAGCAAATAAAGAAAACATCTTTATGAGTTTGACAACACACGTGCTGCAAAAGTTCACAACACATACAAATAGACAAACGTGCTGCAAAAGTTCACAACACATACAAATAGACAAACGCGCTGCAAAAGTCCACAACACATACAAATATACAAATGCGCTGCAAAAGTCCACAACACATGCACACCTACCTTCTGCCTTTACATATATTCATTTCTACAATCTCACGCACTTTCATTCTCCTTTCACATACATGTGTAAATTTTGGGTTGTTTTTAGCCCAAGGGCTAGGTAAACATAGGACAGAACACAGGTTGGGCTAATTTTACTCAGCAAATTGGGTTGTTTATTTACCCAGCATAAAGGGTTGATTTTATTAATTTTATTATTCTATGAAATGGCGTATTTAGTACTTACAGATTAAATAATCTAATCCAGTTGTTCCCAACCATTTTAGCCTTAAGTACCCCCACAACTCCATCAATAAAGCTCAAGTACCCCTTTATCGACACTAAACAAAAGTAAATGCGGCATTTATATTTTAATGCAGTTGTCGCAATTACCTAATTTACCAATGAACCAGTGTTATTGATTACAATTCAGACTTGAAGCTATTGGACATTTTAAATAAGAAACACAATGTAATTGGGCATTCCAGCACTTCAAATGTTATTTTGAATATGATGACAAAAAATGTATTCATCCTTCAGAGATTGTCCCCATTTGTAAAACTGAAAGTTTCAAGATGTAGGAAATCCAACATTTAATTGAAAACAAACACTTTTATTTAAAATAAAAAAGACACGAAAAATACCACTATAACCAGTAGATGGCAGCAGATTACAATCTGTCTACTACACTTTTTATGAGAGGATTTCTGAGTGTAGGACTTATTAAACTGGCACTAAAAAACTTATTCAATGTTTTGAGGGATATTGAGCTAACTTAAACAATTCTGATTGGCCATTATTTTCAACAGTAATGCATGCGTTTTGGCTGAGAATGCACATCAAGATAACTTGAAGTCATTATTCTGTAAAGCATCAAATAGACAAATAGAAAAAATAATTAAATTAATATGTAAATATGAAGAAAAAAAAGACTCTAAATAAGTAACTGCCTCTGGCGAACATTGCTTTATTATATATATATATATATATATATATATATATTATTTATTTATTTATTTATTTAAAGAGCCAATTAAGCCAAAATTCATTCTGCATATTCTGCAATACATTCTCAGCCAAAACTGATATATATATATATATATATATATATATATATATATATATATATATATATATATATATATATATATATATATATATATATATATATATATATATATATAAATCAGTTTTGGCTGAGAATGCACATCAATTTTGGCTGAGAAATTAATCCCAAAAGATAATTTGAAGTCATTATTCTGTAAAGCATCAAATAGACACATAGACAAAATGTAGCTTTAGAAAGAAATATTAAATTAAATTGAAATTGAAATTAAATGAAATGAAAATTTCTTAAATTAATATGTAAATATGAAGAAAAAAAAAGACTCTAAATAAGTAACTGCCTCTGGCGAACAGTGCTTTATTATGATTCAGGCAGCTATCATAAGTCGGATGGGATCGCAACAGTCAAAGTATTTATTCCAGTTCCATCCAGTTGAGGATCGTATTCATCACGCTGGTATGAACGGTTTGTTGAGGAACTGTGCCACTGGCTGTTGTGTCGATGAGGCCTTCACAGTGGGTGATCTAGTTGACTCTATCTCTGCTGACACTTCAGGGCTGCGTTGTGGTCTTGTCAAGGTGCAGGTCCTCGATCTCACCTGGATACGGCCCGGATCCGGCTGACTATGGTAAACCTCTGGATAAACAGAGAGACTAATATTAGCATAGATGCCATGTAACGAGCACATCTGGTGATTTGAAAATATAAATTGATAATGTGTTATGTGTATCCCAGGTTAAAGAGATGCGTTTTTAGTCTAGATTTAAACTGACAGTGTGTGTCTGCTTCCCGAACAATGCTATGAAGATTGTTCCAGAGTTTAGGTGTCAAATAGGAGAAGGATCTACCGCCTGCGGTGGTATATTAATGTAACTTTCACTAAAGTCAAAATCACTAATGGACTCTTTCTCAATACCAAAAAAAAAAAAAAAAACCCAAAACAAACAAACAAACAAAAAAAGGCATTTTATTTATATAAATATATTCATTTCACAATAATATTTAAGTGACTAACAATAGCCATCATAACAGTATAAGTAAAATAGGAAATAAACACAAGGAAACAGTCAAATGTACAAAAACAGCACTCTAGTTCGTACGGGATTTAATTTCCATGTAAATATAAAGATATGAAACTTAATATAGCCCTTTAGCCAAATCTATTAGCTTTGGAACAAGTAATAGATTAATAAGACCGAAGATTGCCTGCTTGATATACCCAAAACGAATTATACCTCATGTTTAAACACTATCTACATAATTCCCAAAGGACTGGCCGAGATGAAGCTGTTCTCTGTGGGTACATGAGCGCTGAACGGTTGCTGACTGCCTGGAGCTCACATCTCCGAAAGCGTCTTAACAATTTTTCAAATAGGCACTATGTTTACATATAAATCGCATATCTGAGGTCTAAACAACTATATTCTCACCTAAAAAAATAAAAAAAAAACCCTCCTAAAACTACATTATGTTACAAAATAACAGTAGTATCTATAAAAATATGGTGGGTTTGCTCAACTGCCATGACACTCACTGTGAGAATGCTGATAGCAGAGTGATTCAAACGGTGAACCGGTTTCCGTGGCAATACTTGTAGAATATCGCATGGCTGCTGTTAAATATTCACAAACATTCCGATCTGAATTTGATAAAGCCTACTGCTGCTGCACAGGTAGCCTAGAATTTCTGTAAGCCCTGTTGAATAAGAAAAACATAATCAAATGAAAACATGAATTTTTGTGATCTCATGCATGCACGTATTTTTGCACATGTGAAGAATATTTTGTATAGGCCTATTATATAAATTTAAATTATATACAGTACCGGTCAAAAGATTGGACACACAATATTTAATGTTTTTGAACGACTTCTCATGCTCATCAAGTCTGCATTTATTTGATCAAAAAAAAAAAAAAAGCAATATTGCAAAATATTATTGAAATATAAAATAATGGTTTTCTATTTGTATTTACTTTAAAATATTTATTTCTTTGATGCAAAGCTGAATTTTCATCATTCATTGTGAACAAAAGCTGATGTGGCACTTCACATAGTGGCTAATTAATTTGCAATTTAATACGTTGCTTACACATTTTATTTCAATATTTATTACATATTTCAGTCAATTTCACTCATCTCAGTATATCAATATAGTTTGGGGAAAGCCAATATGGCATATTTATTAATGTAAGTTATGTGTAGTAAACGAAACTGCGACAACAGAGACACACAGAACATGTCGGATTCATATTTAAATGGTCTTTTTGCAGCTTAATATTCACAGACACTAGTCTATAGCGCGATTAGAATAATGGATTACTGCATTATATAAGAATAACTGCATCTGCAATCTTGTGCTACATCTTTTAAACTATATTTTTTAATTGTTTATTTATCTGCTGTAGCAGAACTTTTCTTCTAAATGTCGTGAAATATCTTACAGCAAGTGTTATTGAATGTTTGCGTTGAAAAAAACAAAACATACATATAGATTGTCATATGTGACATAGTAAGGATGAGATTCTGGTGAGGTTTCTTTGGCAAGGAGGGCTTTATATTGAAATGAATCAGGATCAGACTGATGGAGGTGATGCCAGAATTGAACACATCTCTTCTGGATCTCAATGTCCAGCAGGTATAAGCCTAATTGTATGGAAGCATATGTGTAGCAATATTCAATTTGAAATGTAATATGCAAAATGACAATGCAATATGTAAAATGGCAATGCATTTCTGTATTTAAATTTACATTTTCCATTCCATATATGCAATGTTTGGAGCAAAATGATAATTTAAATTCAATAATAGAATTTACATTTGCCATTTCCTACACTACATTTAACAAATAATTTAAACATATATTTTAATGCTTTATAAGTTGCAAAATTAAAATGAAAATGTATTAAAGAAATTATTATATATGTTTAACGCGGTCAAGCCAAAATTGTAGCAAAATGATCATTTAAATGTTATTTTTCTTAATTGCATTTACACGCTCAGTGCGATTGCATTTTCATTAAATGCCCCGCAATGAAGTAGCAAAATTCAATGTGGATTTGAAAATGCATTTCCAGATGATCAAGTTCCCGCCCCGCCCTGTCAATCACTTCATTAAGGCGGGGCCAGGTGTTGGAAACATGGCGGCAGCAGAGTTATTAAGAGCGAGGCATAAACTGGCAGATGATGCTGATCAAGAACAGAGAAATGTCAATGTTCCTGCAGATGATGCGCTTCTGTCAATCATAAAACCAGTACGTTATTAGAAGCATAGATATTTATGGTTAGGCGTCTCGCAGTGAACGCGCCTGATGCTCGTGAGGTGAGCGCGCTCGCGCAGCTCGAAGTGCTGAAACAGACGCTTCGAGTGAGCGGTGCTTTACAACAGGTTCCTTTACTCATAGAAATAATCTTAAACAAGATGTCCGAGATTATTGCTTGCTCTATCAGTATGATGTCTGTTTTTCTCTTTTTATCGTTCTGATTGTTTATGCATCATTTATAATAATAAAACTATAGTCCACCTGGATGCTAATGTGTTGTTTATATTAATAATAATAATAATAATAATTTCTATTCGAAAAAATAATGTTTAAACCTCTCTTTCACACACTAGAAAGCACCCCATCCAGCCCATCTCTAATGCTCCTAAAATTCACTCAGGTGATATCTTGTCTCTCTGGACAGCTAGCTACACAGAGTCATTCTTCTCGGTCTGAGCAATGAGTTTTTGTCTTTTTTAAATCTTTTTATTTTTTTTCTTCTATGAAAATTTCATTTTCAGCCATCATGCCACAAAACTGCAGATCCAGCACATCCCAAAGGCACTACTGGATTTGTAAAACTGAATGTTTCAAGATGTTGGAAATACAACATTTGATAGAAAACACTATCAGTTAAAAATAAAAATCACATCAATTACCACTTTTCCAGCAGATGGCGGCAGAGGACCATTTATTGACTCATTTAAGACATTTCCTGTAATATTTTTTTCATGTTTCGCTTTTGAATTAATATTAAACATTATGAAATCAATCGGTTTTAAAATAAACGTTGTCAAGGTGATGTATGAAGTACTCACAAAGTCTCATGAAAAACAATAACTTTTCTTGAGCATGAATTACACAGAAAGTGCTATCCCTTTATACTCAAAGCAGCTGTCAGTCAGTGCAGCTCAAGATCAATGAATTCAGCACACTTGTGAAAACTCTTATTTTGTTCAATGAATCTGTGCATAATAAATCTACAGTGTGTTGATGCTTTAGTATTTAAGTGACTATATTCTGATTATAAACTAAGTATTACACTATTAAAGCCGTTAAAGCTACCACAGGACATTAAAGATAGCGACACACCAACAAGTGACATTTCACCAGAAGTTTTCCAGCTAGTTTGTAAAGAACGCTTCATGCATATGGTCCATTAAAGGGGCCCAAACTGTGCTAGGAAAATATCCTCAACATCATCACCTGTTCACATGTGCTTTAGTGTGTGAAAGATGGGTTTAGACATGACCAGTTATTTATGGGAATATAAATTATTATTATTATTATTATTATTATTACAAATAACACTCATTAGCATCCAGATAGACTACACATCGTTTTATGAATTAAATGATGCATAAACAATAATCGGAACGATAAAAAGAGACAACATGCTGATAGAGCAAGCAATAATCTCGGACATCTTGTTTAAGTTTATTTCTATGAGTAAAGGAACCTGTTGTAAAGCACCGCTCACTCGAAGCGTCTGTTTCAGCACTTTGAGCTGCGCGAGCGCGCTCACCTCACGAGCATCAGGCGCGTTCACTGCGAGACGCCTAACCATAAATATCTGGCCCCGCCTTAATGAATGATTGACAGGGCGGGGGGGAACTTGATCGGCTGGAAATGCATTTTCAAATCCACATTGAATTTTGCTAATTCATTGCGGGGCATTTAATGAAAATGCAATCGCACTGAGAGTGTAAATGCAATTAAGAAAAATAACATTTAAATGATCATTTTGCTACAATTTTGGCTTGACCGCGTTAAACATATATAATAATTTCTTTAATACATTTTCATTTTAATTTTGCAACTTATAAAGCATTAAAATATATGTTTAAATTATTTGTTAAACGTAGTGTAGGAAATGGCAAATGTAAATTCTATTATTGAATTTGAATTATCATTTTGCTCCAAACATTGCATATATGGAATGGAAAATGTAAATTTAAATACAGAAATGCATTGCCATTTTACATATTGCATTGTCATTTTGCATATTACATTTCAAATTGAATATTGCTACACATATGCTTCCATATAATTCAGCACTGCAGATGTCATTGTAAGCGCTACTGTGGAACCCTAAAATGTTTTTTAACACTGTGGCTGGAGATGTACAGGGGTTAGTAGTACAATATTTTTAAGTAGTTTTTTTTTTTTTTTTTTTTTTTAATAGTCGTATTGTTTAATAAACTTTTTTTTTTCCTTTCTGTTATGCTTTGTTATTATTATTTCATTATTTTTGGATGATGTAGAAAGTTAATGTTCATATCACATCCTCTTCAGTTGAGCATCCGTCCTGCTGTGGTGTTACACAATTGTCTAATAAGACTAGTATTTCTGTGGGTGTGGGTGTGAGTGGGTAGGTGTGTGTTGTGAATCAGTCTTTCATTTCTCTGGATCTCATCACTTTCTCTGGATCTGATTGCTTTCAGACTCCATCCAGTTGCATAATAATGTCACTTAGTCAGAGAAACATTATTCAGCTTCCAAGGATACAGCTCTTGTCTGTGTATGTGTGAGGAAGTGTGACTCCTCACAGATTTAGACAGGAGGACAAGAGGTGACGTGTCTCTCAATCCTGACCCTCATCTGGTTCAAACCTGTCACTTTAACAGCTTCTGACTCACTGTCACACACTTGATCTAACTGTTCAGCCAATTACATGCCTTGTGGAGTGGCAACATGGTCATAATCCTGCTTAAGTGCTTTAATGAGAGTGAATTGATTGGTTTCAAGTGTTGCACGAGTGCCAAAGTGGAGCATTTTATCCCACAGTGATCTTTGAACATTTCCACAATTCAAATGGAGTGGCTCTCACATTCAGAAGCAGACAGCGTGCTTATCTGACCCAGACTGAATCTGGGAAATTAGTAGCATTTTTGCTCTGACTAGTATTACACTCATATTCTCAGTTGATTGACTACAGTTAGTAGGGCTGCATGATATATTGCGTTAGCATCGATATTGCATTGTGCACACATGATTCTTGGATTAATTGCAAAGAATTAAACATTAAAAAAACATTCAAAAAAAAAAAAAAAAAACCTGATTTTAAACCATTCAAGCTCAAGGAGACAAAAGGGATCTCAATTACAACTTACCCACTGTTTTTTGTTCATCACACAAATACCAAATTCTTGTCTCTTTCAAATGGACGCACATGCAAAATTGTCAGAATGCTCATATTGGCGAGCATCCTTGTAAACACATTCGCTTACGGCTTACGTGAACCTAAACAACTGAGAAATAAAATAGATGTGTATCATTATATCAGATCTGTACATTAGGTCTTAAAGTGACAGCAGCCTAATAAACCTGCTTTTTGTCTGTGTCATTCATGTTAAGTTCAATTCATTCAGTTCAATTTCTGTGCATACTGTTAGACTTACCTGAAAAAAAAAAAAAAGCACTATTTTTTATTTGTATTTTTGTTCTATTGTATTTATATATGCTTGTAATTTGTTTATTATTTTCTATGCAGTGTCAGTTTTTTTTTTTTTTTTCAATATTGTGCAGCCCTAACTTTTAGTATGCCATTCATGGGTTCTGTACCAAAAATGTAAACATTGAGCCTCCCAGGCACCATCAAAACATAGAGAGCGGTCCACTAAGATCTGTCAGTCTCTTTCCAGCTCAACTATAGTGAAAGTTTGGGGCATGACTACTGTAGCAGGCTGAGCCAGAGGGTGTTTAACCGGTGTGGGACCGTGGCTGTCACATTACAGGGGAAAAGAAGATTAGCTTCGGTAACAGAAGTTTAAGGCAAAATTCACTGCATTTAGACCTTCAAAGATTAAACAGGTCATGAACACTTCAAAGCAAACTGGGCATTGCGATGTTACACGCTACAATGGACATTTCAATACCATACATCAGTTGTTTTCAGTACCATACAGCAGTGGTCCTGGGGACCCACCGCTCTGCACATTATCTATGTCTCCCTTATTTAACACACCTGGCTCTGGTCATCAGCTCATTAGGTGAGAGCTTTATGAACTGAATTAAGTATGTCACATAAAAGAGACATACAAAATAAGAGTGGTGGTAAGTCCCAGGACCAGGATTGAAATCCACTGCTATACAGCATCATCATGCACCCGTTCTGAAAGACAAATGTACCAGTTATAATGTTTACTTTGATGTGTACAGTGTAGACAGGCTCAAACAGTTGTGGTGCGTCGTCAAAGAATGCACCCAGTGCAGATACATTGGATTATTAAAGCAGAACTAAGCAAGATTCGCGAAGCTCCCCCTACAGTTTCCTTCAGTGAATGACACTGTCATAAATACTCCAAGCGCAGCTCTGGACTACAACGACTACAACACTCGCCAGCGCAGTAGTTTTGCAAATACAGTACAAGAAAGAGGAGGTGGGTAATTTGCAAATACAGTACACTCGATGGAGGTGGGTAATTTTCGAAATTGTCTTATAAAGACATAATATATACATTGTTTTTGAATTACCGTAAAGCATTTTGTCACTCTCGCGTGAACGTGAACATGAGGCGAGATTGTTTCGGGTCGGTGCAGCTCAAGTTGCAAGTGCTGTATTCTGGCGTAGACGTGCCAGAAGGGGTTAGTGCTCGCCTCAAACACACCACTACAAGTCAATTAAACATCGTAAGGACTTAGAAAACTATTTATGAAGGTAAAAAAAGTTACTTAGTTCTGCTTTAATGGGTTTATTAGTGAGACGGTCAGGTTCACTCTAGACAAGTGTTAGTCTACTGAATTGCTTTCTCATGACACATAGCAATACAGCTAAAAGTATTCCTAATATGTTGGATATTTTGAAAGTAGCATACATTTACCTGTTGAAACATAGCTTTAAAAGCACCTGTTAGAGCTGTATTTGTGATATTTGAGTTGGGGAGGCATGACGCGTGAAAGGGGTGTTTGCTATGTTGTTTGAAATATGCTTTATATTTGTAAATCTGCTAGGTGCTACTAGTGTCACAGAAACTACATACTTCACCTTTAATAAACAAGATGCAAGATGATTGTGTATAACTTTGTGAATGAGAATTGTTCAACTTTGAATATTTTTTCGATGTTTTTGACTAAGTTTGATAGAATGGAGCTCATGATGAAAGGTATATTTTCTGCACATTACCAATGACTTTCCAGGACATGAGAGGCTGTTATAGCTCTTCTGAGGTTAATGTTTATAAACTTTGCTCATAGCTGTTAAAAAGATGAAACAACATAGATGGAAGCAGCAAGAAATAGAATACTAGTGTTATTCTCTTCAAAGTAGCTGTGATAGTATTCCTGTGGACACCATTTGCAGGTCCCCATTCTCCTGTTCTTTAGTAGACTACTCCTAATTGCCATGGAGGTCAGTGAATCCCACAGCCTTCTTGGAAACCTGATTGATTTGGGTAGAGTCATTCAAGTGAGTCTTTTACAAATAGAGAGAAGTGAAAGCAAGATAAAAAAATGAGCAAAAGTAATCTCTCCCTCCTCTCGTCTTCTATCTTGACATTTACTTTGTTCCTTCACTTACCTTTTCATCATATTCTCACAAACTGAGAGAAAAATATAAAAACTGTCACATTGCCACAGAAAACTATTCCAATCTTTTTTTTTTGTCATGATGAACCAGTTTTGTGTTATGGCTTGAGTAAGACACTATTAAGTCCCGGGTATACTTCACTTTCCGCGCCCGGACGCATCACGCGCGCAGTCACGTCCGCGTGTCTTTCAAAGTATACTACACCACGTATGCGTGCGGATGACCATGTTCGTCACATGTGCAGTACAGTTTTTTTCTATGCTCTACCAGACATCGGAGAGCAGCACTGAGTCGTGTCATCAATGTGACATTCACTGGGCATGATCGGAGAAGAAAATAAGTGCATCCTTTCCCATATTTTACTTATTTGTACTCTTTCAAACATTAATTGTACAAATGTGGTTACTTTCTAATCTCTTCGCACAAACGCTGGTCAAGTTCGCTGTCCATTGTCGTGTTTTTCTCTTTTTTCAAGCATGTCGTTTTTAAACCGGTCTTTTCACACTCTTCTTTGACGGCTGAACACTGTGCTCAATACTGTGCGTATTGCCACCTAGTGGACTCTTCTATACTGCTTGCGCATGTGCTGTTGCGCGCGGTCTCGAAATTTGGCCTGCATGCGGCCAGGGTGTGCGGCCAGCCGCAAGCCCTCCGCATGACGAAAATTACGTCATGCGGACGGTGCACGAACGCGGACGGCCGAAGTATACCCGGGGCTTTAGGTCTGTGCTTCATAAAGGCCATGTTTGATGGAAGTGAGTGTGTGACACCTTAATCTCATGCTGTTTTACTCTAAAACCTCTCTCTGTAGACCTGTCATGCAAAATTTTTCACAGGTAGATTTTTATGATTTTATTATTGTGATTTTTGCCTTTTTATTGATATAGGACAGTATAGAGAACTGACAGTAAGCTAATTGGGAGACAGAGGGCAGCGGGATTGGGAAAGGTCCCTGAGGAACTCAAACTCAAACTCAAACTCGGGTTGCCCAAAGCACAACCGCACTACATGTCAGAGTGCTGCCCACAAGGCTATTGGCTCCAGATGGTAGAGAGTGTTTCTGATTAAATTAAAAAATAAGTATATGCTGTCTTTTTTGTCCCATCTTATTAAAATTCATTTTTATCTACAGTAGCTCACAGAAGTGAGTACACCCCTCACATTTTTGTAAATATTTTATTATATCTTTTCATGTGACAACACTGAAGAAATGACACTTTGCTACAATGTAAAGTAGTGAGTGTATAGCTTGTATAACAGTGTAAATTTGCTGTCCCCTCAAAATAACTCAACACACAGCCATTAATGTCTAATCCGCTGACCACAAAAATGAGTACACCCCTAAGTGAAAATGTCCAATTATGGCCACCATAATTTTCCAGCACTGCCTTAACCCTCTTGGGCATGGACTTCACAGGTTGCAGCTGGAGTCCTCTTCCACTCCTCCATGACGACATCACGGAGCTGGTGGATGTTAGAGACCTTGCGCTCCTCCACCTTCCGTTTGAGGATGCCCCACAGATGCTCAATAGGTTTAGGTCTGGGGACATGCTTGGCCAGTCCATCACCTTTACCCTCAGCTTCTTTAGCAAGGCAGTGGTCGTCTTGGAGGTGTGTTTGCGGTTGTTATTATGTTGGAATACTGCCCTGCGGCCCAGTCTCCAAAGGGAGGGGATCATGCTCTGCTCATTCATGGTTCCCTCAATGAACTGTAGCTCCCCAGTGCCAGCAGCACTCATGCAGCTCCAGACCATGACACTCCCACCACCATACTTGACTGTAGGCAAGCCACACTTGTCTTTGTACTCCTCACCTGGTTGCCGCCGACACACGCTTGACACCATCTGAACCAAATAAGTTTATCTTGGTCTCATCAGACCACAGGACATTGTTCCAGTAATCCATGTCCTTAGTCTGCTTGTCTTCAGCAAACTGTTTGCGGGCTTTCTTGTGCATCATCTTTAGAAGAGGCTTTCTTCTGGGACGACAGCCATGCAGACCAATTTGATGCAGTGTGCGGCGTATGGTCTGAGCACTGACAGGCTGACCCCCCACCCCTTCAACCTTTGCAGCAATGCTGGCAGCACTCTGCAGACTATGTGTTTGTCACGTGCCATGGTGCATAAACACCCATGATAAGGAGGAATGTAGAAAGGAAGACTTTAATAATAATCTAGGAAACAAGAGTAACACCATAAAACACAAATGTATAATACGGACAAGAACCTACAGAGACTGAGGGAGAACACAGGGAATATATACAAGTCAAACAAAGGGGCAAACGAGACTAATAAACGAGACACTTGGGACCAATGAACTCATATCTGGGAAACCATAGAAACAAACCAGTGGCGGGAAAACTGAGAAGAAGGAACATATGACACAGAAAACATAAACACAGAACCCTGACATTACTCCCCTCTCCAGGAAGGCGCGACCTCGCGCCTCAAAAGAGTCCAACCGGGGAGGGGAGCAGACCGGCTAGGATGCCTCCAGGGTGGCCCCGGCCATGCAGGTGTCCAGGGCAGCGCTGGTAACTCAGTGGGGCCAGGGTGGTGCTGACAGTTCAGGGGGCCATGGTGGTGTAGGCAGTTCCGGGGGCCATGGTGGATCAGGCCCTTCGGGAGGCCATGGCGGGTCGGGCTCCGTGGCCTTGACCTTTGGCCCGGCCACACTGATCTCAGGCTTGTGGGCTGGAGCTGGCTTGTAGGTTGGAGTTGGCTTAGGGACCGGAGTCTGGAGCTGACTCTGGGATTGGAGCAGAGTCTGGAGCTGACTCGGGGATTGGAGCAGAGTCTGGAGCTGACTCTGGGATTGGAGCGGAGTCTGGAGCTGACTCTGGGATTGGAGCAGAGTCTAGAGCAGACTCGGGGACTGGAGCCATCACTGGACGCTGCTCAGGGGCTGGAGCCATCACTGGACTCTGGTCATGGGCCTAAAAGGCCTAAAGGTACAAGTGTGGAGACCAGTAAAGCTGAGGGCTCAGGCGTGGCGGCCATCTTGCGACGAGGCTCTGGAGTGGTGGCCATCCTCATCACTGCACTGAGGACTTGGGGATTTGCTGGAGGATAGCAATGGACAGATCCCCAGAGGTGGTCCTCAGCCAGGATGGTGTTTGTAACGGTCGGTTCTTCTGTCACGTGCCATGGTGGATAAACATTCACGATGAGGAGGAATGAAGAAAGGAAGACTTTAATAATAATCCAGGAAACAAGAGTAACACCATCAAACACAAATGTATAATACACCAAAAAAAAACCAAAATAACGACTTTTCAACAATATCTAGTGATGGCCGATTTCAAAACACTGCTTCATGAAGCTTCAAATCTTTTGTTTTGAATCAATGCCAAACTGCCAAACTGCTGAAATCACCTGACTTTGGTTCTGAATCACTGATTTGAAATCAGCCATCACTAGATATTGTTAAAGTTGTTATTTTTTTAAATTATTTTAGTGCACAAAAAGTATTCTCATCACTTTATAATATTAAGATTAAACCACTGAACTCACATGAACTGTTTTAAATATGTTTTTAGTACTTTAATATTTAATAATTTTAATGTTTCTGGGCACTGAAAGTGTAAATTAACTTGCTGGCTACAGAGGCCTCACTGAGCCATTGGATTTCATCAAAAATATCTTAAGTTGTGTTCCGAAGATGAACAAATGTCTTATGGGTGTAGAACGACATGAGGGCGAGTAATAAATGACATTATTTTCATTTTTGGGTGAACTAACCCTTTAAGATGAGTAAGCCTCTTATCAGATAATTTAACTTTTTATGACAAGCCATGTTAAAGGGGACCTATTATGCAAAATTCACTTTTAAAAGGTGTTTGAACACAGATGTGTGTCTACAGTGTGTGTAAACAAACCAGCCTATAATGGTAAAAATCCAACCACTCCTTTTTTATAATCCCCATAAATCATAAACAGGCTCTCCAAACAAGCAATTCCAGATTTCCCCTCTACTCTGTCGTAAGAAGCCCCGCCAATGACTGGTGATGATCTCCCCTATTAGTGTAGATACCACCATAAATGAGCTGCAGCAGTCCACTATTTCTGTTTCCTCGCTGTAGCAGCTGGAGATAGTCGATGAGTTGAACTTAACCCTCTGGGGTCTGAGGCTAATTTGGGCTCCTGGAGTAGTTTTGGCATGCCCTGACATTTGTGCTTTTTTCATATGCTTATAAACATTAATGACAAAAGTCTCACTACACTGTATTCAGCACAAACTAGGCTACAATAATATGTGAGTAACAAGTATGTACATGTTTGTATTTTTGAGAGAATTACGTATATACATGGTTTTTGAAATAAAAAATATAAGTCACTGAAATAAGGCCTCAAAACACATACTAAAAATTTTTTTTCACTAGACTTTTGGGAATTATATATTTTAGTCAAGAGTTTTTGCTTCAAAGTGATGTTAAAATCATTCTGCCTACTCTGACACATAAAACAAGGTATTGATTTAAAATTTCTAAGACAATTTTTGTTTAGGATGGCCATATACGAGGAGGCGTGAATCTTCTTGAATAATGCTGTGATTCACACCTGAGGAGATTAAGACCCTGCCCCTAATGAGCTACATAATGAGCCATTCAGTCAGGAATGTGAATGAATGAACTTAGAATGCAATGACAAAAGAAATAGATAATTTTTTGCCTGTAGTTTATTTAGAATATAGTTAACTATATAAATGAGAGTCAAAGACACATTTTGAGTACACAGTTATACCTGGAAATAAATCCTGTTCAAAGATATACAGTAAGTGAACACCTCATACCTGGCATTTGGCGTTTGGTGCACTGGAGAAAAAAAAAAAAAAAACTTTCCTGCTTCCAGTCAGTGATCTCAGTATCATATGCACGCAGTCCAATGGCCAATATCTGGTCACTATGATTCTTAAATCTGTGAGATACAAGAAAAAAAAAAACCTTCTGTGAGCATGCTGATAACAGGATCATATCAGCTATTGTATTAACGTTAGTATAATGTCCACTCAGAAAACATGATTTTTGTGATCTCATGCATGCACGTATTATTGCACATCATGCAGGGCTCGACAATAAGGACTGCCCGATGGCCCGGGGACAGTGTGAACGACGCTCGGGACAGTAGACAGAACGGTCACTTGCCCGATCGGGCCAGTGCTGTATGGTGTGCGTTATATATCGTCTATGATATCTAACTAATTGTTGATTCAACGATCTGTGTCCCTCACTTTACAAAAAAAAAAAAAAAAACATACACACAAGAGTGCACGCATGCACTTGACGTAGTCTAGGTTAGACTAGTGCGCGTGCATATTTAGAGTGTACACATTCACTGCGTGATTTAGTCCATTAAAATGCCTTTAGAATGCCCCAGAATTCAAGATAAGGGGCAAAAATGTCCCTGTATATATTTCATATTTATATAATTTAATATAGTTAACCAATATTACACAAAGAGCACAATTTTTCTCCAAATATTAGCATGATTACAAATGTGATATTAATTTTATTCAGCGTACAGTTAATGAACAAGAACGTAATATCAAGTGACTTACATTTTAGACACCAAATTGCCTGTTTCGCTGTATTTCGCCAACGAAAATAGTTCCAAGTCCACAGAATTGTTTTGCGTCTCTGAGCAACACTTCCTGAATGAATCAACCGCTTCAATGAATTGCTTGAATCTCAATGATTCGATCATTAACAGTGATTCGCTGCCACCTACTGGCGGGTTTAATTTCACATTTAAAGTGTCTTCATTTTTTTTTTTTAAATTTCAAATAACAGTATTTAACGTTTTATATTTTCAACATTAAAAACATTTTTATGCAACTGCTCTTGACTGATTAACTTTAATCTATTCTATAGTTATATAGTTATACATTAGATTACAGTTTATGTACCTGAAAATCTCCTGTTCAAACTTACATGAAAAACTTGAAAAGCACCATTTATTTCATTTATATGTTTGTTCTGTTGTATTTATTTGTGCTATTAATTTGTGCTACTACTAATTTGATTATTTGTTACTATTTTATTACTCACTGTTTATGTTGTGAATGGGAGACTCAGGCTGGGGATCCAAGTGCAGCGTTTTATTAAATGTAAGCGTGGTTGTACAGGTAGGGTAAATCAGGAGCAAACAGGTACAGCAGAGGGTAGACAGAGTCGTAATCCAGGTACAGGCAGAGGTCGGGACTAGGGCTGAAACGATTAGTCGACATTATCGACAACGTCGACAATAAAAAATTGTCGACAAATATTTTTGTTGTCGAATAGTCTCTTGATCTCATAAGACCTATTTGAAGGGCCTGCAATAACGCGGTGTAACCAGTGGGGCGCTGTAGCGCAATACTGTAATGCAGCCCTCCCGGATCCAATCCAATAAAAGAAGTCAGCGCTTTGGAGAGCATAGTGCAAACGAAGTCGAACCCGTGAAATGTGGGAGATTATTAACATAGCATAAACATAACAAACATAACGTTTAGCATAACTACAGAATACGGTCATGCAGGGACACCAACTCTCATTCAAACTCACTGTTCTCACTCCACACGTTCATTTTCTCACACAGTGAAAGATGCATCGCAGAGCAAAGAGGACAGACAACGCACCGACAGATCAGGTTACTTTTGATATAAAACTAAGTCTAAGCTTTTAAATTCAGTCAATATTACTACGGGATTCAAACAATACTTGTGGTGGTGACGCTGTTTAACGTTGTGTGGCAGATCGCTGTAACACCTCGGTTCAAGCGGCATGTGAACCTATTCCTCTCTATTACAGCGCGAAATAAACATGAATGAACATCAAAAAGTACTTACTGAACTTACTGAAATGAATCCATCTCTATTGTAATCACTTAATCGGAGTTTTAACCGCAGAAAGAAGTCAATAAAACTTGCAAACAAATATATCACACAAAATGTAACATTTACCTCAGGAAAGCCATTCAATGACCATAAACTCGATAGTTTGTGTGTGTGTGTGTGTGTGTGTGTGTGTGTGTATATATATATATATATATTGACATATTGTCTAAACATTTATATTGCTATGACATTTGATATATCTTTCTTGTCATATTATATAGGGCTGCACGATTAATCGCATGCTATTCTCACGCGCATTTCGTCAGTAAAGCCGGTTCCCTGATTACCGCTAAATCGCCATCACCTGTTTTTAAACGGAGCGCCTTTTAATAGACGGAGCCGTAGTTCACGGACAAGCCACGCAATATCGCGTTCATTATCGCAGGCGATTCATCTGCGATATGAACGCGATATTGCGTGGCTTTTCAGTGACCTACGGCTCTGTCTATTAAATGCCGCTTCATTTGAAAGCAGGTGATGGCGATTTAGCGGTAATCAGGGAACCGGCTTTACTGACGAAATGCGCGTGAGAATAGCATGCGATTAATCGTGCAGCCCTAATATTATAGAGCCTATACATGTTAATGTGCAGTTTAATATGTTGCTAACACATTTTATTTTAGTATTTATTACATATTTCAGTCGATTTCACTCATCTCAGTATAGCAGTATTTTTGGGAAAAGCCAGTAAGTCATGTTTACTAATGTAAGTTATGTGTAGTAAATGAAACAACGCGTCTGCCCGAATCATTCTCAAAGAGTCACAGAACATGCAGGATTCATATTTAATGTGGCTTTTTTGCGGCTTAATATTGACAGACACTAGTCTATATCGCAGTTAGAATAAAGAATTTAGGAATAAAAAACTTAACATTCACAATCCTCAACTTGATCAAGCTTGATCCTCGAAATGGAATTGAAACCAGTCATGCTCTTCCTCTGAGGTAAATCATTTAGAATTATTCCTCACTGCATCTCAAAACGGGAAAGTACATGAATCTGACTAAGCTTGAAACATTTTTCCGAGCTGATATGGGCGTTCACTCTGTTGCATTAATCGCCTCTGAATTTGCGTTTGAAAGCTGCGTGCTGTCTGTGGGCATAGCCGCATTAGCGGATAATGAGATGACTCGTGAACGACTGACATCTCTCTCTTTTCAAACAGATTACTTAAACAGAGAATATTTGGTTTCGGTTTGACTTACATGATTTAAAACCTGATATTTTAATGTTTCTTTAGACATATGTCTCATGTCTGTGTGATTAGTATTCACTAAGTTCATTTTCAGGGGACTATCAGAATGGTCTTCGTTCAGAGAGAGACGACAGATCATGCATCATGTTAGTTTTCTTTATTTTGCAAAAAGCACAACATTTTATTTTTACTCTGAGTGTACACAAATAAAGACATTTCACAGATTAGAATGGTGTATAACTCTTAATTGTATGTCCAAAATTGACGGAGTATTTTGAGTATTTAACACTGAGGTGGTATCGCCGGTGCGACGGCCGACCCTTGAGTGTTAACTCCACAACAACTACATAAATGTATCCACTAACAATTCATAAACGTCCAGTTGCATTTTAAAAATTGTAACTTCTTCCTGAGTCTGTCCATCAGTGTCCGGTTTGAACATGTAAGGCTGAATACCACTGCTGACAATTTCTGACATTTTGGCTGCGTGAGATTCTCCAGTTTTGTTGTTGATGATTATCTGAAGCGTGAGCTGTTAAAGCTCTGCCCTCTTCTGGAAAGGGGGCTGGGAGCAGCAGCTCATTTGCATTCAAAGGGGCACACACAAAAATTGTGTGTTTTTGCTCACACCTAAATAGGGGCAAATTTGAAAAGCTATAATAAATGATCTGTGGGGTATTTTGAGCTGAAACTTCACATATTTCAGCTCAAAAAAACCTTAACGTTTTTTGGGCAGTTGTGGTCTGATGGTTAGAGTCAGACTTGTTACGCCTGCCCACTGCTCCTGGTGTGTCTTCACGGAGCGTGCGTTCAATACTCGCTGCGTGTGTGCACTTGGATGGGTGAAATGCAGTGAAATTGGCCACACATCACATCACGTCATGTCACTTCACTTCACAGATTCAGAGACTTATATTACATCTTGTGAAAAGGGGCATAAAAGATCCCCTTTAATGTAACTGGTCTGAGGTCCACATTTGCAATGTCTTAATAAGACATTAACTCAAACATACATTTGTCTTCTCATGGTCATTATTGTAGTACTGTGTTTCTCACTGGTCCCAACAATGTAGGTGATTTCGACGATTTGCTGTCCTTGTGCAGGCATTTGGTACTCACAGCGTAGGCAAAAATCTACACATACACATACACATACACTGACCTGTAGAGCATGTCGAGGATATGAGGCTGTTATAAAGAGCTCTAAACACAATGTCTTCACACTCTCCCAAACACCATCCTCTAACTCAATCAAGAGTTATGCAATACCATACACACATTACACATACTTAGACCAGCTGGAGAGGACAGTGAAAAAATGAGGCATGTTTCACACTGCATTATTACAGATATGTGTCTTGCCTCCTCTGTGGTTTTCAGATTTCCATTGTTTTATTACATTATTATGAAGCTTGTTATGCTGAGATTGTGAGCCACACCAGTGAAGCATAAACTTCATATTAAATAATTGTTTTGGGGCAAAATTAGAAAAGAAAGCATAAAGTGTAATATAAAATTCTGATAGAGAGATCTGCTTATATCAGTGCAGTGAATAATGGTCATATATTTATTTGTTTTTTCAGCCTTTAGTTTTAACTGTTTTCTGTCCTGATTCACATTCACTCCCAAGACTCTTCTCTTCTTATTATTTAAACTCTGTTAACACACACACACACACACACTCTCAGCAGCATAAACAGCCATGGATGGTGAGAAAAGATAGCTCTGAATGTATTATTAAAGCTCTGATTCAAACACAATTGTTCAGCCAAGTAACTCATTCTGTCAATATTCAAACCCATATTTTCTGACCTTCTCTCTTTTCCATCTAATCATCTAGAAGTAGATGGTTATTACTGCCGACCTGTCTCATCATGTGTCTGTCTACTGTGCCCAGATGGGAGATTTTAGTGAGCTTGTTTTAAGTGGTAGGATATTTCTTGCAAGACATGAACTGGTTTTTGACCCAAATGGGGATTTCCATAGCCTATGTCTACAGTGCAGGTTGATGTATGCATGTATGCATTTTTTGCCATGGCCAATTAATTTTGTCCCCACCACTTTATGAAGAGGCGCATGGCAGGGATATTTTTATTTTTATTTATTTTTTTTTAAAGCTCCATAGATTTCATTTTGCTGGCTCTAGAAGATTCTTTTCACTGTCGATTTTAAAGGCAGCCTTGATTAAGATTTCACTTTTTTAACTTTAGTTAGTGTGTAATGTTGCTGTTTGAGCATAAACAACATCTGCAAAGTTACAAAGCTCAAAGTTCAATGCAAAGGGAGATATTTTCTTTTACAGAAATAGCTAGAACAAATGGCTGGTAGGGACTACATCAAGCTTTTACCCATATTGGTGACATCACAAACCCCAACATTTACATAAACCCTGCCCCCTGGAACATGCAACAAAGGGGCTGAGGCCATGTTGGGATGCTTTAGAGAAGTGGAAGAATTGTTCTAGTAGAGTGTTGTTGCCATGATGTCATTTTACGCCTGACTGCTTCACAAACGAGGGTCAATTCAATCCTGAATATATGACGGCGCATGCTTGTCGAGGAGTTGAATCAACTCCACAGCAGCTACATTCAGGAACGTTCAGTTGCATTCTAAAAGTTGTAACTTCTTCCTGAGTCTGTCCATCAGTGTCCGGTTTGAAACTTCATCCTGAGTTTCCCCAATCAGTGTCCAACTCTGTTTTGAACAATGTAAGGCTGAATACTGTTACTGACAATCGTCATTTTGGCTACGTGAGATTCTCCAGGTTAGTTGTTGTTGAGCAACCGAAGCGCAAGTTGTAAAAGTTCTGCCCTCTTCTGGAAAGGGGGCTGGGAACAGCAGCTTATTTGCATTTAAAGGGACACACACAAAAACAACATGTTTTTGCTCACACCCAAATAGAGGCAAATTTGACAACCTATAATAAATGATCTGTGTGGTATTTTGAGCTGAAACTTCACAGACACATTCTGGGGACACTAGAGACATATTAAATCTTGTGAAAAGGGGCATAATAGGTACCCTTTAAAGTAGATTTATTTGTAAGGGTTGATTAATTTCAATTTGTTTTAATTTACATCTTGTATTATACGTAGAGTTCTCAGATGTTTTGAGATCTGTGCTGACACATTCTGATTTAATTATGTTCTTTCTGGTTGTCATTGTCATCTAATATCCTCTCTCTTTCAGGCCCGCTATAAGCAGAGTTTGGACCCTACAGTTGATGAGGTGAAGAAGTTGTGTACCTCACTACGGAGAAATGCCAAAGAGGAACGCGTTCTCTTTCATTATAATGGCCATGGGGTGCCTCGACCCACCGTCAATGGAGAGATTTGGGTCTTCAACAAGGTAAGGCAAAAAGTGTGTATGTATATATATATATATATATATATATATATATATATATATATATATATATATATATATATATATATATATATATAATATTAATATTAGTTTCTCCACACACCACATAGCAGTCATTAGCAGTAGTTTGGTTACTCTTGTACTTACTGAAGTTTTTAAAGTGAATTTGTTTTGCAAACTTGTTTTGGAGTCTAGTCGTCAAAAATAATCTCTCTCTCTCTCTCTCTCTCTCTCTCTCTCTCTCTCTCTCAGAACTACACCCAGTACATCCCTCTCTCCATCTATGACCTACAGACGTGGATGGGAAGTCCCTCCATCTTTGTATATGACTGCTCTAACGCAGGGATCATTGTCAAGTCATTTAAACAGTTTGCATTGCAGAGGGAGCAAGAGCTGGAGGTATGTGATATTACACATGAACAATCACACGCACACTCACTCATGCACACACCATCATGGTCCAATGTAAATTCAACATGTTATTTATGTCTGAGAAAAAATGTTTAAAAACATGCTCAAGCTGCACTTTCCCAATAACTGAAAGTGGATGCTGATTCTGTCTGTCAAGCTTAAAGGAACACTCCACTTTTTTTGAAAATAGGCTCATTTTCCAACTCCCCTAGAGTTAAACAGTTGAGTTTTACCATTTTACCGAGTTTTACTTTGCTGCCGTACCATGGGTGCAGCAGGCGCAATGATATATTACGCGACGTCTCCTGTGCAAGTAGGGGGTCACAGGCGGTGCATAATATCATTGCGCCTGCTGCACCATGGTACGGCAGCAAAGTTCCTTGATTATTACGCCGGAATGAGAGTATAGTTCCTAGCCATATCGGCCTAGAAAATCGCAACTTTTCATTTTCCGTCGGTCTTAGTACACGGTGTAACTACTGAAGAGTCAAGTTTTAAATAGGAAAAATATTGAAACTCTTTGGTCATTTTTGAGTGAGATGCTAATGGTCTAATCAGATTCAATTAACTATGCTAAGCTATGCTAAAAGTGGTACCGCCAGACACGGAGATCGGCTGAATGGATTCGAAAACGGTAAAACTTGGAGTTGGAAAATGAGCCTATTTTTTAAAAAAAAGTGGAGTGTTCCTTTAAAAAGGGACAGTATCATAAAACTGGTCATATAATTTGAGTACTATAGTTGTAACTCAGGGTCACCTCAAAAACAAGGGAGAGATGGATCCATACGTAGTGAGATTTATTATTAGAATAACACCAATAAATTCAATGTGAAGACCAGAGAACCAGGGAACAAAATGACCACACCAAAACATACAGCCATGTAGGGCAAGACTCAACAAAGAACACAGGAAACACTAGGGCTATTTATACACATATACAGCAAGGGCTAACAAAGGACAGGTGAAGGTGATTAGTTGCAATGGGAACAAACAATGGTATCTATGGCAACAAACAAGGGTAACTGTTGAAACTAACAAGGCAGGAAAGACAAAAGGAACTAAACACAGGAAGTGAACACAGAAACAATGGAAACTGAAAAAATCACTTCAATATAAAAGTACTTAAACACAAGACAGAAAAATACAAGACCATAATCATGACAATGTCCAAATCTACTGAAGCTTTGTTTTTTCCAGAACAAGTCTGATACGATTCTTTTATTTTTAGTACTTGCCGATATTGAGTTCCCATACCTGTATTTTCATTGAATTTTTAATTTTTGTAAATATTGGACAGAGAAACAAAAATAATATTAACTAAATTAGTTGGAGTAGCAAATAGATATTTCCTTCAGTTATTTTCATGTCTAGTTATGCCTGTTAAAATGTATTTTAGGAGCTATTGTGATGTTCACTGTTCTGATTATTGCTCTATCATATTTTATCTTTAATTTAATAGCACAGGAAATATTTAGAGCTGCTACAGCAGGGCTCAACCAAATGTTTTACAAGGATACTTGCCTATACAGGCATTTTTGCAGTTGTGTGTGAATTTGTCCATTTAAGCACAAGAAGACATGAAAGAGAACTTGATTTAATTGGCTGTTTGCGCGCTGTCTGAGATGCAGCTTTCTGGGTGCGCACTTTGGATGTTTGCACACAAAAAACTTGAAAATGTCATGTGATTACTGTACCGCCTTCCTTTAATAATATAGGTAACCACTCTCTATACATAAGCCATGCAACAGTTTATGCTTTTACTTGCACAAACAATTGAGTTTTAATTCATATGACGCATATGTGCTGAGTGAATGATCAGCAATCAAGAGCATGCAACAGAAGTTCTCTCTTTCTTTACCGTCAGTTAACGTTTGTAATATGCTCCTTATTTATCTTCCACTCCACCAAAGTTTATAAATGTTTATATTTTTGCACACATTGAAACCTGGCACATAAAGCAAGACATTCAAGAACAAGTGTCTGTTATTGTGTAAATCACCATCTACTTTAACTAAATGGAAAAAAGCAGCTTCCTGTTAAACATCTACTTTTGTGTTCCCTGAAGAAGATCATATTGGTTTAAAATGAAGGATGTGCAAATGATGACAGAATTTTAATTTTTGGGTGAACTATTCCTGTAATAATAGAGCAGTGTTTTTGAAAAATTATATCACAATTGCACCATTTTCTCCAATTTTCTGCCCTGTCAATCATAAAAAACAAAAGCTCAATCCCCTGTTCTCTCAGAATAGCAAAACAACCATTAGAACCAATTGCAGGTTTTCATTGAACTCACTCATTGACAGACAGACATAGAGTTGGCATGTTTTCCATAAGTTGATTGCAGAATTCTCAGATATATTGCTGACATGCAAAGTCAGAGGAAGAGCGGTCATTCACTTAAGAGAAAGAAAGACAGACTCATGGTTGTACACCATTTGCAGATATTTGCAAATTGCAAATGAAAATGCCTTTTGGTTTGAGTACAGCATTCCCTGAGCATCTCTGTCTGAAGGGTCAGAGAGGATTAAGACTGCCCTATATTCAGAAAACACTTTTGTTTGCTTAGGGATGATGTTTATATTGGTTTGCTCCATCTGCCTCACTTTTTTATCTGCAGAATGAATATTTGATAGGATTTTTAGGTTTGCTGTAGGTTTGTTTCTTCTCCTGTTTTTACTCCCCCTTTCAGCGATAGTTTGTCCCTCAGTTAGTATTTCACAGCCACATTCACAATGAGAGACTCAATTATCCATAGGCAAGTTCGTAAACTGTTATGAGAGTGTGCGTATGTGCTGAGAAGTTTTGTGCTGAGATTTTGTTGTGTAGGTGCTTTAAAGAGTACACTTAAAGAATTGTGTAAAGGCAGTGTTGTAGATCAGACATATACTGTTGTGATGCTATATATATATTATACATCACAAAAGTCCAGTACAGACATATAAAAGTAGCAGCAACAAGCCTATGCTTAGCCTCAAATGAAAGGCAGGATTTGATTTTAAAATAGAAACCCAATTTCACTTTCAATCTTTTCACCAGTTGCTGAACATGAGGGCCAAAGGAGAGTGTCATCTATTAAAATCCAGAGAGACCTACAGTTTACACAATCTCTGAACCTTGGGAAGTAGTAATAGAAAGAAGATCATGAGGGATTGATTAAAGGGTTAGTTCACCCAAAAATGAAAATTATGTCATTAATGACTCACCCTCATGTCGTTCCAAACCCGTAAGACCTCCATTCATCTTCGGAACACAGTTTAAGATATTTTAGATTTAGTCCGACAGCTTTCTGTCCCTCCATTGAAAGTGTAGGTACGGTGCACTGTCCATGTCCAGAAAGGTAATAAAAACATCATCAAAGTAGTTCATGTGACATCAGTGTGTTAGTTAGAAGTTTTTGAAGCATCTAAAATACATTTTGGTCCAAAAATAACAAAAAATACGACTTTATTCAGCATTGTCTTCTCTTCCGGGTCTGTGTATATCCACAGTGACGCTGCTGCTGCTGCTTCTTCTACGGCAGTTGGCATCCAGCTTATTGGTGCATTACTGCCCCCTTCTGCTCCGGACTGTGATGCGATTAGGACATCCGTGACGTGCACACCTACGCACCATTTTAAAAAATATAGCAATACCAAAATAGAGTAGCTTGAGTAGAGTAGCTTGAATACAGCGTGCGTCTCCCTCAGACTGTAAACGAAGCTCGGGTGCACTACATAACACGTCATCAGCGTCACTGTCCGGAGCAGAAGGGGGGGGGGGTAATGCACCAATAAGCTGGATGCCAACCGCCGTAGAAGAAGAAGAAGCAGCATCACTGTGGATATACACAGACCCGGAAGAGAAGACAATGCTGAATAAAGTCGTAGTTTTTGTTAATTTTGGACCAAAATGTATTTTAGATGCTTCAAAAACTTCTAACTAATCCACTGATGTCACATGGACTACTTTGATGATTTTTTTATTACCTTTCTGGACATGGACAGTGCACCGTACCTACACTTTCAATGGAGGGACAGAAAGCTCTCGGACTAAATCTAAAATATCTTAAACTGTGTTCCGAAGATGAACGGAGGTCTAACGGGTTTGGAACGACATGAGGGTGAGTCATTAATGACATAATTTTCATTTTTGGGTGAACTAACCCTTTAATATTTAGAAAACAACATTAATTTTGTTTTATCAGCATTTGAATCTAGTTTTAGTTCAAATAAGTTACTATCTATCTATCTATCTATCTATCTATCTATCTATCTATCTATCTATCTATCTATCTATTCTTTCTCTTTCTGATTTCAAACTGCTGAACTTAAGTGGAGTGATTATGGTCAAATTAAACCTCTTTAGTGTTGACATTTACATTTAATAATTTAGCTGATGCTTTAATTTAGCAAGTGACTAGTCGCAGTTAGTCTAGCACAGTACACGTAGCAAGGTGTTGTTTTTTTTAATTAATAAAAAGTAAATGGATATACAGAATAGAATAGTAAGTGTCAGTATTAATTGGTCAAGTGTTGAGGGAAAGTAATTTATAGCTGTTTATTTAAAATGGCTAAAGTCTCAGCAGCTTGAGTTGAGTTAGGCAGATCATTCCACCAGCATGGAACAGTCAAAGTAAAGGTCCATGAAAGTGATTTTGTGCCTCTTTGGGATGTCACCACAAGGTGCCGTTCACTTGTAGAACGCAGGCTTCTGGAGGGCACGTAAGTCTTAAGTAGTGAGTTTAGATAAGGGGTGCAGAGCCAGTGGTTGCTCTATAGGCAAACATCAGTGTCTTGAATTTGATGCAAGCAGCAGTTGGCAACCAGTGCAAATTGATGAAGAGAGGTGTGACGTACACTGGACCAGTTGCAGAGGTTGGACAGTGCATGCTGGAAGGCCTGCCGAGAGAGAATTACAGTAGTCCAGTCTGGATAAAACAAGAGCTTGGAGAAGGAGTTGTGTAGAATGCTCCGATAGGAAGGGCCTGATTTTTCTATTGTTGTATATGGCAAATCTTCAGGACCGGGCAGTTCTATCAATGTGGTCTGTGAAGATTAACTTATTATCAATCACAACTCCAAGGTTCCTGGCTGTCCTGGATAGAGTTATAGTTGACGAACCCAGCTGAATGAATGAAGTTGTGATGAAGTGTTGAGTTGGCTGAGACCACAAACAGTTGTGTCTTCACAAGGTAGGGTTGAAAGGTGGTGATCCTTCATCCAGCAAGAAATGTCTGTCAGGCAGGCTGAGATGCAAGCAGCTACCATTGGATCATCTGGCTGGAATGAGAGGCAGAGTTGTTTGTCAGCATAGCAGCGATAGGAAAAAAAACATGTTTCTAAATGACAGGTCCCAGTGATAACATGTAGATGGAGAAGAGAAGTGCTCCAAGCATGTTAGCTTCTATTCAGCTTTCATACTCTGCACAAACACTTGCATAGCCCACATATTTCTAGGTTAACATTTAGCGGCCATGTAAATTTGCTACTACGTACATGTTTCAGATGATAAGGTCGATGAATGATAGGTGAGCTTTGGATGTCCTGCCCCTTTTTTTACCACATAGACCAGCTGTTAATGATCTGTCCGTCACAGACTCTGTGATTTCGCCCCTTTCTGTGTTTTTTTTTTTTTTTTTTTTTTTTTTTTTTTTTTTTTTTCTTCTTCCTGCTACTATGTGACTAACAAAATTTTGGTCAACTAAGCCTCTTCGCGTTGACTAACGGTTAGTTGACTATTAGGGGACAGCCCTAGTAGAATGTCAACATGCTTAGTACAGTAAGCAAATAAAGCCCAAACGACATACTTCTGCTGCATCTGACTAGTGGACACTTCAATATTCCATAATGCAACAGGAACTGAGGACCTAAGTCAACTCAACTTTATTTATATAGCGCTTTTTACAATGCAGATTGTGTCAAAGCAGCTTTACAATAATTTTGGCTGCTCAGCAGCTCTAGAAGAAAGTGGTGTCATTGTCCAGCTTAAGTAAATTCAGTATTGATTCATTCCTTTGTAAAAATCAAGTTATTCATTTAGTTAATTCATCTATACATCAGCTCTGGAGAAAACAGTGATGTCATCGTCCAGCTTAGTTCATTTTGCATACAATGGTGTCACTGCAGGCAGATTGTTGAATATCAAGTGTCCCCAGCAGATTTGGAAAGGAAATTCACAGTTCACAACTGTGTTCCATAATGACGTTAATGCAGAAGGATCCCCTCGCAGGGAGTCCCCCACATGGCTCTGTCTCTCACGATGTCTGGCAAACAAGTACCTTATATAATGCGCACACACAGACACACACACACACACACAGGTAAAGCTTGCGTGTAATCAATTGCTTTTATAAAAATGGCTGAGTGCTGAGAGAGAGGATGTTTGAGAGAGAGGATGTTTTTATCAGTGTAGATTTGTGTTGAAGATTACTTAACCAATTCACAACTACATAGACACAATAAAGTATGACCAATCAGTCAAATGTCAAATATTAAGACCTACTGACCCTTTCCTAAAACTTGTTTTCCTTGTTACACATTAATCACATTTATTTTCACTTCTGCACAACCATATAAAAAGTGAGAACATTGTATTGATTCGTCCCTATGATTTAACAAAAAAAAAATGTACCTAAAACTCAGGGAAGAATTAATAAATCATCCTCATGTTTCAGCTAAAACAAATGATTATTAAAACATGCTTGTGAGTTGATATATTTTTTTTCCCACATGTCATGTGCAGAGCACTGTAATTCGGTTGTTAAGTCTGACGTCACACGGCAGCGCTTCCGGGTCCTAACGCTCTATCCCATACCACAAGAAAACAACAAATGGTGCTAATATACATACACGATGTGGTGTAATACTACAAAAAATATATAATTATAACCTTTATCTCCATACCAAAATTCCAGATGGCCAGACAATGATTCATCTTTTATAAATCCTTAAAATATTAATATCTGTGACGCTGTGAGCACGAAGACTGTTTTGTAGACTGTAAGTATTTAAAATGTTTAACTTTTTAAAATGATTGATGTTTAAAATGAATAAATAGCGCTCATAAACGGCCGTCGATGGCATTCTCAAGTGAAACGAGTCGAGGCTTGGACCCGGAAACACCGTTCCTTACGTCACGACTTAACAAGGGGATAGGTTGTTTGCAATCACGTGGTTCTGGTGATGCGTGGAATACCGGTGGAGGGCAAGCATTGAAAATTAGAATGGAAGAGATGGAGAAAAGTCCTTTCTGTGCTGGTTTAGAAAGGTATAAACAGAAAATCACAACATATGTTGGACGTGATCTTTATGTTATGAAGATGAGCGACTTTTCCACTGAATTAACAGACTTTCCTGTCATCGAGGAGTTAGATATAGAGAATGTGAAGCTGCGCGTTCAGTTCTACTCTGGGTTTGTTTACATCGCGCTGCCTTTCTACTAGTGAAGTTAGGGAAGTATTTTGATTTTCTGTCGCGATTGTGAAAAATATCGCCATTGTAGGTAATTTATGCTGAATCGAGAATTGCATCAGGAGCTCACATCATCGTTCAAAGAAAAAACTGGACGGTGTAATACAATTGTTGCCTTTTATGTGTAAAAACACACTAAGGGAAGTTGAGGACGTGACAGGAAGACGCTGTATATCAAATCTAATAATGTCACTGATTTAACCCACTCCCTATCACTCAATAAAATAATCACATTTTGAAAGTGTTGTCTTTGTTGTTGAATCGACTTCTGTCAGCTTGTTAAACATTTATTTATTTGGACATATATGCAGCAGCTCGTCACACTGTTCTCATGGTAACCAGATCAACATTGTGAACGGAATACTACAAAACTGAGGTGAAAACACCAAATTATCATTCAGTGGGATAAAATAGCTTCTCTTCCCTGCAAACGATACCATGAAGAATGTGGTTATTTAACCAAGTCAAAAATAAATAAGGTAAGCAGGTATCCATATTCATTTCAGTATCAGCAGACGCAAAATGCTATTAAAGGCTTCCTTTTTAAGGTTAAGAAACGATATAAGATATAAAAAACGATATAAGTTATGTAAACGATATAAACACATTCTGGGTTCTCGATTTTATCGATTTAAGCAACCATAAACGACACAAAACATACGAATTTTGAGTTTTTGATAGGATTCCTATATAGAAAAGTCACTCCTTGCCCTCCAGACTCTTTCGCGCTGCTGCTGTGACGTCATGTGCAAACAACCAATAGACCCCTTAAAAGTTTGTAAACATTGCAACGTTTCCTAGTGGACATGGCTTAGCTGGAGGCAAAAAGAGGCGCTGTACGCAATGATGACGAGCGTAAGGTAGCATGTTTTAGGAGGGATTTATTAAACATGGATGCAGAAGAAGGTTCGGAACTGTCAGAATATGTACAGTCACTGACTCTGCGGGACCGTGACAGCTATTTTTGTAAATTAACTCTCGCGGATGGAAGCAGGCTGCCTGAACCCGTATGCCATACGGCCACGGGAGTGGCATGAAGACTTGACGGCCTGCCGAGGGTGGAGTGGCCGGACACCTACACTTACCTCATCGAACATATGCATAGATTATTTTACCTGATATGAAGTGTGCACTGCAAACACGAGCATTATTTATGATCGTCTCCGTCCAGTCTGTACGCCGTATTGCATTCAACCACAATTGTCTTCTTTTTTTCTGTGAAGGAATGTCTGCCGGGGTCCGGTAAAACTTTAGTTTTGAACCAAAAGTGCTGTTCCTTCTATTCTGGCAGCCAAAAACACAACAAGATAATATTTTAAAGTCAAAACCTCAAACTTGTAGCGCGCCTGCTATGAGTTCTTCCTTATGTTTTGCCTCCAGCTAGAGCGGTGACGTCAAAGTGACGTAGGCGATTAAGGGGTCTATTGGCCTACATATTTTCAACATAGACCTACATAAAGTCTAGGGACATCGGAGGTTTGCATATAGAGTTCATTGTTTGAATTCCCTGTGTAAATTGATATCAAATGAGGAATATAAAAGCTGTTTGAAGCCAAAATATGTAATTTGTGATTG
This sequence comes from Megalobrama amblycephala, assembly GCF_018812025.1. Taxonomy (NCBI): domain Eukaryota; kingdom Metazoa; phylum Chordata; class Actinopteri; order Cypriniformes; family Xenocyprididae; genus Megalobrama; species Megalobrama amblycephala. Next base: position 64,942 of record NW_025953372.1, read on the forward strand.
GTATAGAATGAGTTTTGGCGATTGAGTGGTTGGGGGAATCTGTCATAAATTAAATAAAACAACAACAAAATAGGAATTGTTAATTTTTTTTGTCATTTTGCAGATCAGCCGAATTCAGCGCAGGCTAGAGATTCTGTGTAGCAAATTGGTACATGATGCCACTGTTTATTGAGCACTGAGCACTTTTCTCTTCCTGGGTACTGCTGGAAAATGTAACTTCTGGCCATTCCACAGAAAGTTCATTTGTTGTCGAGTGGTAGAAAGTTGGCCAACTTCAACTCCCAAACAAACACGTGTTTATTTATTTATTTATTTGATTAATGCAGAGATTTGTGTGTATTCTGCAGTTCTAATAAACACTGATTTATGTTACACCATATTTTTGCTTACATTTAGGGCCTTGTTTACACCTGATCTCTTCATGCATTTTCTCTGATCGAAATTGCTATCCGATCGTGAAAAGACCAGGTATAAATGCCCTCTGAAATGCTTTAAGCAGATTTAAATTTGATCACACAAACCACTTCAGGTGGTGGTCTGAGACACATCAGAGACCTGCATGGGTCCTGTTTGATAAATCCGCATCCGCCCTGCACTCGCAGTTATTAACAGCACACCCGACCCGATATCTGACAGAAATACTAATTTTAGCCCGGACCCGACCTGACCCGTTTGACATAAAAGCCAAGTGTAAATGGAACTGTTTTAACAAATCAGATAGCTATCTTATCAGCAAAAACTAGGGCTGTCGATGGATTAACATTTTTAATTGTGATTAATTGTGATTAATCGCATACATATCGTGAAATTAAGCATACATCATTTATCTTGTTTAACGTGTTATTTTGTCATCATTTGCTATATCCTGCAAAGTAAACTATCAGATTGAAGGATTACTCTCGCAAAACTGTATTTTCTGCAAGCTTTTTTCAAGGTTAATTTAGGTGTCTTTTCAAAAAAGGACACTTGAAGACTCCAAAAAGAGGCAACCAAATGAAATAAGGATTACATATAATTCTTAAATTTATGAACACCAAAGTACACACAACAACAACAAAAAAAATAGATTAATTAATAATTAATTAACTAATTTAATTAAATAAATAAAAATTCACAGAACAAACATTTCAGAATTCAGTGTATGGTGCTTTTGCAAAGAGCTTGTTTAGAACTCGTTTACATTTTAGACATGTCAAGTTGTAATACTGAACAGGACCACATGGAGATGCAAAAAAATAAATAACCAACCGCCTTGACCTGACTGCATTATATGCCTACTGCTGTACACAGATCCATTCAGAATGACTAAACACAGCAACATACACATGACAGATAAAAACATTATCCTGTATGTGAATGTGTGTGGAAACAAAATGAATGTACTGAAATGTGTCTGTGTATAAATACAATATGCGATCAGTGCATCGAGTGCGAACATACAGTTTTTTTTGCTTATCATTAATAACAGACACAGACATACTTACTGTACAACTCCTGTACGTCACTGCAATCGTCCTTACCTTAATTACAATTCGCATCAATCATCACTTTACTAGCGAGAAGCTGGTTTGCTTTATCCAGCCGAGAAACATAGTTTGCATATCATCTGGCCATACAGCAATGGGATGTTATGATGTTCTGTTCAGTCTGTATTTCACACAGTGCCAGAAGAATTCACAACATTCTTTACAGTATTGTCTTCATTATAATTTTATGTAACTTATATGACAGACTTGCTCTATACATGTTGCACTCAACTGTGTTTCCCTTTTCGAAGTGATTCCAATCATATTTCAATCAATTCAAAACCATCATGGCAAACATTGCACATCTGAAGCATCTCAGCTGAAGGAAATAATCATTTATTTATTGGCTTTAATATATCAGCCTATTTTCCTTACTGGGTCAATAATGATAACATTAAAAATGATCATATATCGGCCGATACCGATATGGTGGCTGATGTATCATGCATCTTTAACATTAATGCCTTACTCTGCATGACCATATTCTACATCCCCAATCTTACCCAATTCCTACCCAGTACCTAAACTTAACAACTACCTTACTAACTATTAATAAGCATTAATTAGGAGTTTGCATGGTAACCCCGGTCCACCACCGAAAGCGCCAACAGTGGGCAAGTGAGCATCAGAACTGGACCACGGAGCAGTGGAAGAAGGTGGCCTGGTCTGATGAATCACATTTTCTTTTACATCACGTGGATGGCCGGTACATGTGCGTCACTTACCTGGGGAACACGTGGCACCAGGATGCACTATAGGAAGAAGGCATGCCGGCGGAGGCAGTGTGATGCTTTGGGCAATGTTCTGCTGGAAAACCTTGCAGGGTTCCCACGGATCCTTAAAAAGTCTTAAAATATATATATATTTTAATTTAAAGCCATAAAAAGTCTTATTTTTACTTATGAGAGGTCTTAAATTTTAGATGACACTTTGACTTAGACATATCTAAATCATTTACTAAATTAAAACTATCTAATTAACGTACATATTACTTTTTCTTTGTGGATTTGCTTGTTCACGTGACAATTTGTGGGTCTCGCGGCATTTACGACAGCGTGTAATGTACTATCTTCTGCATGCGAAAGAAAGAGAAAGCAGAAGAAAATGGGTAAATGTCAGTTCAGTAACCATTGTAAGGTCATTCTTTATGTGTGTAGGGTGTGTGATATGTATCGTTTATGATGATGTCGTAATTGTTGTTAACGATGTGCGAGCTGACATTGAGTTTGTCACTCACGCTTTTACTGCGTGATGCATGCAATTATATGCCCTCAAAATTCAAGATACGTGGGCATTTTTCCCCAATGAGTTTTTGTCTTTTTTGAAGTTAACATTATGAGTCAGTTTCGCCAACGAAAATTTCAAAATGATGAACAGCAGAACAGAGTCTCCGTGCAACAGGCAAATGCTTTTGTTGTACTGACTGAATCCATGGTTTGATGATCGCTTGCTTCGTTCCTGAATGAATCAGTCATTTGAACAAATCAGTTGAATGAATGACTCACTCATTACTTGATGCCACCACCTGGCAGTTTAGTTTCATATTTAAAGTGCATTTTAATTAAAAAGTTACAATTAGAAATTATTTCATATTTAAATATTTAATTAAAGTTATGTAGACAAATTGTAAATGCAGTGTAGATATATTAATGACACTTCTCATGCCGCTTCTTTGTCACCTTGATGGATTTTGTTGCTAATGATTTTATTTTATTTTTAACAGCCCTATGGTGTGCTATTATTCTAATTGAATTTAATTTGAATGTTAGAATTTGACATAAAAGGTAATGCTCTAATAAGTTTAGAAACATGCCCTTATGTAGGTAAAAAATATACCTGGAAATCAATTTCTGTCACTGCTGTGAACTAACCACCGCACAGAATATGAATAATATGAATGTCTTCGCGAGTCAGCTGTCCACAACAGGCCTAAACCAGCCATGGAACCAGCACAAAAACACACTCAGAAAAAATATAATCTAATTATTGTTATCAACAAACTTTGAAACTTTTAAAACAATTTTAAAAATTTTGAGATAAACATTTTTGTCAATATTGCACACCCCTAATGTATAGTATTAATTTTTATTTCTTCAGGTCTTAAAAAGGTCTTTAAAAGCCTTAAATTTTACTTTACAAAATGTGCAGCATCCCTGCCTTCGGTCCTGCAATCCATGTGGATGTTAATTTGACACGTACCACCTACCTAAGCATTTTTGCAGACCATGTACACCCTTTAATGTGTAGTGGTTTTGGATTAGCCTCACACGAGGGCACCACAAATGTAGTTATTTATGGTCTTAAATATTAATATTTTATATTAATATTAATATTGAGTCAGATGATTCCTTCCAATATTTTGGGGCACCAGCAAGGAATCTCACCTTGACAATAAAGAACAATCATGGAAGATTGTTGACTGAATTAGAATTTTATAAATTGGAGGAAGTTTATCATCTGACCAATCTGAAGGATTTATTGAGATTCGGGCGAGCTTGTAGAGCCTCTGATTATCAACACAAAAATGACACAGTTTGCAATAAAAATGAATTTATTAACAAAAAGATATACAAGAGTAAAATATCACACTCACTAAATACTATGAAGGAAAATGACTAAACTACTAAGGAAAAATGACTAAACTACTAAGAAAATTGAATCAATAATCAAACAGAAACTACAAACTACAACACAAATGGATGTTAACAAAATTGAATGCCAAGTAGATGAGCAACGAATTGGTTGCTATCCAACAGTTGCAGAGCTGCACTGAGTGCTGGAGGTCTTTGTGTAATCCAGAGAACTGTAGGTCAGATGGTGGTCAGTCCGCAGGATCTTCTGTAGGTTGGAGGTACTTGAGTCATGCAGGTCAGGAACCAAAGTCCTCTGCAGAAGCCGCTGGGCTGCTTGAAGGTCCGTGCAGTGAAAGGTTTACTCCCAAGAGTATCACCTTGGTCGTGCTTTTTTTCTTCCTTCATCAGGTCAGAAACTCAGAACAAGGGTTTGTTCACTTGGGAAAGCTTTTATTCCTTCCCGTTGGGGAGGGGATTACTAATCCCCACCTTTCCTGCTGTGGTGATGTGATTGGGTCGTAGCATTCAAGGTGTCTGCCCATCACATTACCTTCCCATCCTGTGAAACTTGTTGTATTGTCCCAAAATAATCGAGTTAAATAAGACACTGTCTTTATGACCTTGAAAATGCTTTATTTCTTTTCAAAACCTTTCTCAAAGTCCTTGTGGCAGTGTTCTGAACTCATAGAGTCCAAACTTGATGTGAATTTGTTGAGGTATCACATTTCTGTCTCAGTGGGTGCAATTGCATTGGCTTTTATTCCAGGTGCGGTTTCCACTGTGTGCGCACAGTTTCCTGGATGAGTAAAAAGACGTATAGGATATGTTCCTTACAGTATTCCTGTCCATTTTTGTGGTTTCAAGCCAATATGTATAGAAATGTCTAGAAAATAGAAAATGTCTTTCTTTTGGAGCATTTCTTTCTTCTTGCTGTGCTCTAGCCAGAACCGGTTTGGTTCCAATCCATGGAGGCCCCACCTCACAACTTACAGGACTTAAAGGATCTGCTGCTAACATCTTGGTGCCAAATAGCATAGCATACCTTCAGGGGTCTAGAGTAGTCCATGCCTCGACAGGTCAGGGCTGTTTTGCCTAATTGGTTAAATGTGAGGATGTTTTATTAATTTGTCCCTTTTTTTTAAGTTTCGTTGTTTTAGTTAAATTGTGATTATACACATTATATGTATAATAGGGCTGTGAATCTTAGGGTAGACAGCGAATCAATTCGATTCACGATTCATAGGCGTTTGATTCGATTCAAGAACGAATTTTGCAAATTCAGAATGATTCGATTCGAGGCGATTCACATTAAAATTCGATGCGATTCGATTCTGCATTTTTATATGCATTCATTAGGGTTATTGAAATGCTTCACCCAATGTGTCTTAGTCAGGGTGTGAATTAAACTACGGCCTTCAGGAGGTCAGAGAGTAAGGGCAAAAACCAACCTTTTGTCCATTGTTAATGTAAGTTCATGTTAGTTCTTAATGATGCTACATAACTTTATTTTAATAGCCTAAAAAGTAGCATTTGTAGAAATTTACATAAGCCACAATTTTAAAAGGCTGTAAAAGTATTGTTCATGTTAACTGTAGTGTAGGAAGTAGGATAGTGTTAATGGTTACACAACCTTATTAAAGTGTTCCAGGTACATTAAACATACTAATGCTTACATGGAGAGACTACCTTAGAATAGCATGCACTTTCCCAACTAATCCTAAACTAACTTTTCATCACGGAATAGTTATAAAAGCCCTCTTTGTTCTCATTATACAGAACATTTTCCTTATGATGATTCTGAAAGAAAACTCACCGGGGTTCTGCTGTTGCTATAGGAACAAACACAACTTTAATGCGCATCTGATTGATAGATAAACCGCGTGCTCTTATTTCAGTGTTGTTAATGTTGTAGTTATTTCAGCAGTTTCTTTCGCACATTTAGTTTAACAACATTAAGTTAAATTTCATTTATTCATTCATTGGAACTTTGCGTATGCATTTAGACACTTACATTATGTGTTTGCTCCGTCCATGCAATAAATGCACGCCCTTGAATAAGCGAGGTTTTACATCAGCTGCTCAGGTAATGTCAATGGTATGACCCATTTCCGCAAAACTTCAGTATTTTATCTTATTGAAAATAACGGTGACTTTCCACACAATGAAAGTGTTTTATTTCAACAGTAGTGACCACGCAATGACTTGGCAGCTTTATCAATGGCTTGAGCGGTTTGACTCAGGACTATTGCTGTCTCGATAGAGACTGTCATCTGCTCATGTGAATAGCAGTGTCCGTCCTGAGGAGAGCTCAAACGTGGGCTGCTCAAAAATGTATCAGTGAGAGCTAGACGGAGTGCGAGAGCATTCCAGTGAAAGGCTGTAAAGAGTGCACCGCGTGTCTGTGAAGGAGAGCTGTGAGGGCGTGAATGACGATGCACAACGTCTCCCATCAATTCGCGCATGTAGTAATTTAATGTTTATATATTTTAAAGCAATGAATCGCTATAGAATCGTGATTAATCAGATTCTTTGTATTTTACATTGATTATTGACCAAAATTAACGATTCAAAAAATGCTTCAAGATCGATGCATATGCATCGTCAGGATTTGTAATCGATACATTGAGAAAATGAATGAATCGTTACACCCCTAATGTATAATCAACATCAGTGCTATCAGAGCAGCAGGGGTAACCCTCACAACTCCATCCACGTGCCACCTTCTCTTGAAAACTCACCCTAGCGGAGCAGAATTATGACATCGGAAATTGATCTCCTCGCTGTCAAATTAGCTCTGGGGGAATGGAGGCATTGGCTGGAGGGGGCTCGATATCCCTTCACTGTGCTCACTGACCATTGTAATCTGGAGTATTTCTTTGAGGTAAAAAGGTTAAACCCCAAACAGGCCATGCCCTTTTCTTCACCCATTTTGTTTTTTCCATTTCCTATTGTCTAGGAACCAAAAATGTAGAAGCCAATGCCCTCTTTCGTCTCCTGAGGAAGCTTCTGAGAATTCTGAGCCTGTAATTCCATCCAGTCTTATAGTCAGGCTGATCTAGTGGTCCGTGGACAAAAGGATCTCTGAAGCCAATGCCTCCGAGCCCACTCCACCAGTGTGCCCATCAGGTCACATCTACATTCCAAGAATGTATTCCTCCTTGGGCATTGGCACTCTGGGACCAATCAAACCCTCCCACTGCTACAAGATCGCTTCTGGTGACACAGCATGGCACAGGATATGAGAATGTTCATCCAAGGATGCAAGGAATGCACAATATCCAAAATTTTATGAGATCTTCCATTTGGCAAGCTCCTCCTGCTGCCTGTTCCTCATTGGCCCTTCTCACATCTAGGAGTTGATTTTATCATGGACTTACCACCATCAGATAGATGTACCTGCATTCTGGTCATCATCAATAGGTTTTCCAATGCCTGCCGCCTTGTGCCCCTGAAAGGGTCTTCCTATGACCATGGAAACAGCTGAGATGATGTTCAGTTGTGTCTTGCACAACTTTGCAGAAGACGACATAGTCTCCGATCAAGGTCCTCAATTTATCTTCCAGTCCTGGAAAGCCTCTTTCACCCTTCTAGGTGTGACTGTGAGTCTTTCCTCCAGTTACCATCCTCAAACCAACAGGCACACAGAGAGGAAGATACAAGAGATTGGGCAATTCCTAAGAACCTTCTACCATAGCCATCAGAACTCCTGGAACCTCTTTGGACCGAGTATGGTCAAAACTCTTCATCAGCCAGCATCTGTTCTCACCCCATTTCATTGTGTATTAAGCTTCCAGCCCCCTCTGTTCCCGTAGTCTGAGGAACCACAGTATGTACCGCCAGTCACTAATGCTTAGATTGTTCCAGGAGAATGAGAGGGTCTGGGACACAGCTCCCCACCATCTCCAACGGGCAGTCTGCCGTCAGAAGGGTCACGCAGATGCCTAGTGAACCAATACTCCCACCTACCAGCCCATACAGGAGGTGTGGCTCTCCACTCGGGACATCATACTATGCCTGTCCAGCAAATAGCCAAGTCCCAGATACATTGGTCCCTTCCCCACAACCTGACAAATTAACCCCGACACACATGAACTTCACCTCCCACCCCACCATAGAATTCAAAGCTTGTTTCATGTTTCATGTGTGTGTTGAATCGGCCTCACCGGAAAGGCTTTTAGTCCGGGAGCACGATGTATAGCGTTGTCCTGTTCAGTATCCCGAAGGTGAAATAATCCAATGGATGTTACTTCCACAACGAGATAATCAGTCACAGACGATGACAAACAAGTAGTGTGTAGAGCGATCGATCGCGTTATCCACGTAGCAATGAGAGCGTCCTCTCCCGAACACCGGTAAACCGGCTTCTTTTATCAGACGTGACAATCAGCTGTCCAACCCCATGACGTCACGGGGATTCCCTGGATCTTCCCGACAGAAATGCAATACGTTTCGATAGGTCTTCCGGGCAAAAAAGTACATTTTCTTCAGCCTGGTTCCAAAAATGGTTCTGATGTGATGGGTGGGCGAAGTGCAAGGAGCATATCCTTTATTAGAGATGTCTCACCTCATGAATATTATAACAATGAATGCACTGAAAAGCTCTCGCGCTACTCATATACGTCAGATATCAGATAGAGAGAGAGAGAGGAGTACACAAAGCTGCACGATTAATCTTTAAAAGATTGCATTCTCGATTTCAACACCCACATGATCTAATTCCTAAATGACAATGATTCGCCCATGTATATTAACCTTTGACAAAATTAAAATCATGACATTCAAATCTGCATTTACGCTGCCGCTGAAGTAGAGAGAGTTGTCATGTTTAGATATAAACAGCTTGACAAATAATCTTTTCGAACACACAGTATCATTATTTCGGTTACAAATATTCCAGTTATCACAAAAGTATACAAAAGTTTATTATTCATATATAAATGCTGATGTCTATGTTACCAGTCAAAATAGAATAAATCGTCTTTTGAAAGTAATCGGGTGCTTCAAATAATGACTGTATCGATTGCATTGTTACACCACCAGGTGGCAACAAATCACTGTTAAAAATGTATCTATCACTGAATAATTCTTTCTGAAACAAGTGAAGTCTTTATGAATCCCTTTATGCATTCAAACTTGACTTGACTGTAAAATTAATATCTAATCTACGAGGTAGGTAAGTAGGTAGTAGCATAGAGAATGTTAGAAAAAAAAATAGATGTTACAGATGTTACCTTTGTCAAGGTTCAGCTGGTGCAATTATTTTATTTTATATAAGGGAGTTTTAGGTCATTTGACCCATGTCATACTATACCTCATACATCTAAGCAACAGTTATGAGATTGTGATGTCGTTACATCCTTAGTAACTAAAATTACAATTAAAATATATATATATATATATATATATATATATATATATATATATATATTATTTCAAAATATTAATAAAAATTTAAAGCAATAAAAAAACTATTGTATTAAAAAAAAAAAAAAAAAAATTAAATAGCTGCTGATGGTTAGATCTTTAGATGAGAATGGTTTTGATACTGGGTCTCACTCTAATTCAAAGCTGTTGTAGTGCTGGAAAAAAACAGTTTGCCATGTCCTCTGAGAAAAGCGATACATTTGGCTGCCATCATCATTAACCAATGCATTGATCTCTATGAAGTAAAGCACCAGCTTCAGCATTGCTTTGTTGGCTGAGGTTGTGTTCAAAGTTCAGATAATCACAACACTTCTTTTCTTGAATGAATCAGTGTTTTTGAATGAATTGGTTAAATGAATGGTGTAATGACTCATTCATAAAGACAGTCACTTGCTACCACACACTGATGTAACAAGCAAGTCTGTTTATAGTAATCAATGCCTTCAGTATATGTCATTACAATATTTATATTATGTGTACTCATGACAGTAAAATAATCCACTAAGCTACATAAAGTCCAGAATCTTAAATCTTAAAAAAAATTACAGTGATACAGGTTTTTGGTCAAACCGCCTAATTGCTGTATGACATTTTGTCTATGTTAAAATAATTTCTTTAATATAAGTCAGTCATTTTCCCAGAAGATATAAACGCTGGTGTTTTCAACATTGTTCTGTTTGGGAATCTATACATTAGGGGTGGGAATTAATTCTATATTTTCACAAAAGTTTAAAAGTGCCCAAGAACGTTCTTTCACAAGATGTAATATAAGTCTAAGGTGTCTCCTGAATGTGTCTGTGAAGTTTCAGCTCAAAATACCCCATAGATTTTTTTAAATAAATTTTTTTAACTGCCTATTTTGGGGCACCATTAACAATGCACTGATTTACACTCGGCGCCGCCCCTTTAAGACGCGTGCTTCCTGCCACACGAGCTGTCGACTATATTACAGCGCATTTACAAAGTTCACACAGCTAATATAACCCTCAAATGGATCTTTACAAGATGTTCGTCATGCATGCTGTATGCATGCTTCGAATTATGTGAGTAAAGGATTTATTTTGATGTTAAAAGTTTTATTCTGAGTGAATTTGAGGCTGTCCTCCGTGGCTAAAGCTAACATTACACACTGTTGGAGAGATTTATAAAGAATGAAGTTGTGTTTATGCATTATACAGACTGCAAGTGTTTAAAAAATGAAAATAGTGACGGCTCTTGTCGTCACTGCGCGCCCTATGGCGAGAAAGCGCGCGAATTTTCCCGCCGAAAGGGGCGGGGTTGAGTGCTATATAAGCGGGCGTTTCGCCATAGGAATTCAGGCCATATCGACTGAAGCGACGACCCTGAAGCCGCAGCCTCGTGGCACGGCAAGAAACGCAGTACTCGTTCCGTATCTCAGGGAACCGAGGTTACGTTAGTAACCGAGTACGTTCCCTTTCGATACTTCACTCGTACTGCATATGGGGAACGAATTCAACCGCGCCGTGCCACGGAAGGGAACGACTGGACATGTTTGGGACACCTAGAAGGGGTCCACGAAACTAAAGAGAGGGCCGAAGCCGTCGAACCCTTAGTTACACTACAAGAGGAGATCACTCCTAAACCGGTTGAGGCGGAGCTCGAAGAGGCCGCTGCATCAGACCGATAGGACCCGAGCTTGCAAAGCCAGAACGTCCAACTGGTAAAACCTGACAAAGGTGGACGGCGAGGACCAGCCGGCCGCCTCACAGATGTCTTTGATAGAAACTCCACTGGACCAGGTCCAAGAAGAGGCCATACTCCTAGTGGAGTGAGCTCTAACTCCTATGGGGCATTCCGAGCCCATGGAGGAGTAACAAAGAGCTATGGCGTCGACAATCCAACGCGAGAGACGTTGCTTTGAGACCGGAGACCCTTTGGTGCGGCCGCCAAAGCAAACAAAGAGTTGATCTGATAGCCGAAAAGGCTGTGATCGCTCTACATAAGTTCTCAATGCCCTAACAGGGCAGAGCAACTCCAGCTCTTGCTCTTCTGACGAGACAGGGAGCGCAGAGAGGGAGATGACCTGTGCTCTGAACGGGGTCGAGAGCACCTTGGGGACGTAGCCATGCCTGGGTTTCAATACGACTTTAGAGTCGTTGGGTCCAAACTCAAGGCAAGCAGGGCTCACAGAGAGGGCCTGCAGATCGCCGACACGTTTAACCGATGCTAGAGCCAGTAGCAGCGCGGTCTTAAGTGTCAGGGGCTTGAGGTCAGCTGAGCACAGCGGCTCAAAGGGACGCCCTTTGAGAGCCCTAAGGACCATAGATAGGTCCCAGGTGGGAACAGTGAGGGGGCGAGGAGGATTCAATCGCCTAGCACCCCTCAAGAAACGCACCACTAGGCCGTTTTTTCCTACCGACTGGCCAGCGATAGGAGAGTGAAACGCTGCGATGGCTGCTACGTAAACCTTGAGCATTGAAGGAGCTCGTCCTGCATTCAAACGCTCTTGGAGAAAGGACAGTATCTGAGATACGTCACACTCCACTGGATCTATGTTGCGTGCAGAGCACCAGTCAACAAAGATCGACCATTTCTGGGCGTAGAGACGTCTCGTAGACGGAGCTCTCGCCTGAGAGATGGTGTTCAACACGTCCCCGGGGAGGCTGACCGGCTCCCATCGAGGGACCATAGGTGCAGAGCCCAAAGTTCTGGCTGTGGGTGCCAAATTGTCCTGTTCGCCTGAGAGAGAAGGTCCCGTCTCAGGGGAATGGGCCACGGGGCTCTCGTGGAGAGCCTGAACAGCTCCGAGGACCAAATCTGGCTCCTCCAGGAGGACTCTGTGCTTGTCTTCCTTGATTCGTCTGATAACCTGAGGGATCAGAGCGATCGGGAGGAATGCGTAGAGAAGGGAGCTGGGCCAATGGTGGGCCAGCGCGTCGTCCTTCCTCGAGAAATAAGTTGGGCAATGAGAGTTGTCTTCTGAGGCGAAGAGGTCGACCTCTGCCTTCCCGAAGAATTCCCATATTGTGAGAACCGTCTGGGGGTGGAGCGTCCACTCGTCTGAGGGAACATTGCTCCGGGACAACATATCTGCTCCCAGATTGGTTTTCCCAGGAATGTGTGTCGCCCTGAGCGACAGAAATCTGGGTAGAGCCCATTCCAGTAGGCGCTTCGCCAGTGCGCATAAGCGGCTGGACGAAAGACCTCCCTGGTGATTTATGTACGACACCACCGTCATGCTGTCCGATTGGACTAGGACGTGGCAACCCGTCAGGTGAGCCTGAAAGAAGTGAAGGGCACGTATCACTGCCAGCATCTCTAGGCAGTTGATATGGAGATGGCTCTCTTCGTGTGACCACGAGCCGAAGGCCGGTCTGCCCTCGCAAAGAGCGCCCCAACCCGAGTTGGATGCGTCCGTCGAGAGCACCGTCCTTCGCGACGCCGCCTGAAGGGGTACACCACGCTTGAACCACTCTGGGTTCAACCAGGGCTTCAGGGCTGATAGACAGGCCTGATTGACCTTGAGACAGAAGCGGCCGTGCCGCCAGGCGTGGGGGGGAACCCGAAACTTCAGCCAGTACTGCAGAGGCCGCATCCGAAGAAGGCCGAGCTGAAGAACTGGGGAGGCGGAAGCCATCAGCCCTAATAGCCTCTGGAAGGACTTCAGAGGAAGGTAGGCTTTGTTTGTGACGGAAGCCGCGAGCTGCTGAATGGCCAGAGCGCGCTCTGGTGAGACTACTGCCGTCATGCGGACAGAGTCGAAAACCGCTCCCAGGAACGAGATGCGTTGGCTGGGAAGCAGCGAGCTCTTGGATAGGTTGACCCTGAGTCCCAGGCATTCTAGATGGCTGAGGAGCACGGATCTGTGAAGTTCTAGCTCTGCTCGCGAGTGGGCCAGAATGAGCCAATCGTCGAGATAGTTCAGAACACGGATTCCCATCTGTCTGAGCGGGGAAAGAGCCGCATTCATGCACTTGGTAAAAGTGCGAGGAGCCAGGGACAGCCCGAAGGGCAGGACCGTGTATTTGTAAGCCACACCCTCGAAGGCGAATCTCAAGAACCGCCTGTGGTGGGGGGCTATCTGGATGTGAAAGTAAGCATCTTTCAGGTCCAGTGAGCAGAACCAGTCCTCGTGACAAATTTGTGCGAGGATCTGCTTCAGCGTCAGCATCTTGAACTTCCGTCTCATGAGGGAGCGGTTCAAGATCCTGAGATCTAGGATGGGTCTGAGACCGCCGTCTTTCTTGGGGACCAGAAAGTAACGGCTGTAAAAGCCCGACTCGCTCTCTGGAGGAGAAACTATTTCTATAGCCCCTTTCTTGAGCAGCGCCAAGACTTCGGTTCGGAGAACGTGAGCGCTGTCCGAATTCACCGAAGTCTGAAGCACCCCGCCGAAGCGTGGGGGTCTTCGGGCGAACTGGAGCGAGTAGCCCTGACTTATGATCCCTAGGATCCACTCTGACAGCCCGGGGATGGCACGCCAAGCCTCGACCCGGGCGGCAAGAGGTTGAATAACATCGGCTGACAGCCCGCCTGAGGGGGGGCTGTGCACCGAGGGGAGTGGAAGAGGAAATTTGCCCTTTATTAGAGAAGGTAAAAATGTGTTCGCCGTGAAAACGGCGGTTTGAGTGGACGCAACATTTGTGGGTCCATCTGTAACACTGAGCATTATTCCCGCGCCCGGATGTGAACGAGGCGGAGGGGAAACTGCACAAAGGAGCTTTGGGGGTGGTCCGGCCGCAGCGAGACATTCCCCTGTCCTCTTCCTTCTTGGATCAGGATGGCTTAGGCGTCACAGGGTCCAGCGCAATCTTGGGCCGGGGTCCCTGGCGTCTCGGGAAGGAGCGTCTGGCAGAGCGCGAGCGGTGGCATTGCTCCTTTGGCGGTGCTGCCTGGGAGGCAGAGGGGGCAGGCTTGCTCTGCTGAGCCGGCGCAGGCCTGGGTCGGCTTGAAGCAGATGCGGAGCTGGAGCGTTTTGGCAGGAAGTGTCTCATGGCCTGAGACGACTTCTGCGCTGCGGTGAATCGCTCGGTGAGACCCTCTACCGATGGCCCAAAGAGACCGGAAGGCGAGACAGGGGCGTCTAAAAAGGCCATCTTATCTGCATCCTTGATCTCGGTCAAGTTGAGCCATAAGTGGCGCTCTAAAACCACCAGGCTGGCCATGGACCTTCCAATGGCCTGGGCTGTGGCCTTCGTGGCTCGCAGGGCTAGGTCAGTGGCGCTGCGGAGGTCCCTGAAGGCGGGTGCATCAAAGCCGGACTCGTCCATAGAGCGGAGAAGCTTGGCTTGAAACACTTGGAAGATGGCCATAGTGTGGAGCGCCGAGGCAGCTTGGCCAGCTGAGGCGTAGGCTCGCGAAGCCAGGGTGGAGGTAGTTCTGCAGGGCTTCGAAGGAAGGGCTCTCTTAGATTTCCAGCCCACGGCCGTGGGAGGACAGAGGTGAGCTGCCACTGCTTCATCCAGGGGTGGCGGGTGCTCGTAACCCTTTTCTTCAGCGCCGTCTACAGTGGTGAGGGCTGAACGGTGCGTGGTGTGCAGGCGGGCAGAGTAAGGTGCGCGCCATGACTTGGTCAGCTCTTCGTGTACCTCGGGGAAGAACGGGGCAGCACGTTGACGAGGGGCCTGGCGTCTTCCCGGCAGGAACCACTCATCTAGACGGCTTCGTGACAGCTCTTCCAGGTCCAGCTCCTCCACAGCTTTTGAGAGGACGCGGAGAAGTTCGGCGTCCATACCCGAGCCGTGTTCGATGGGCTCCAGCGGAGGCGGGGGGGCGGGGTCGTCCAACTCGCCAACCCAGCCTTCTGCTTCAGAAGCCGCGAGAGACATGGACTCATCCAGCGGCTCTTCGTCGGATCCACCAAATGAGACGAGGTCACTTGCATGTGCTGAGGGACGCTGCTCAGGGTGGGAGAACCTGACGGGCGACTGCTCTCTGGTGGGAGAGGGCGAGGCACGCGGGGGCTGGGCCGACGTGAGCTCGCTCATCTCCGGGCGCTGAGTCGCTCTACCCCGCTGTCTCTTCCTCGCAGGCTCGCGGCGGGAAGGGGACGGGAGGGCGCGAGCGGCGGGACTGCTTCCGGCAAAGAAAGCAACCCGCGAGCGCAGAGAGGCCAGACTCATGCACTCGCAGTGCGGGCATGAAGTGTCGGTGAGCGCGGCTTCCGCATGGGGCTTACCCAGGCATCCAACGCACTCATCGTGTCCATCGCTGTCCTGCAGAGGGGCTCTGCAGGTGTCACAGAAGTGACGCGGCATTTGTAAAAATGCCGGCACCGTGAAAACGGCGATTGGGGGGCTCTTATAGAGTGGCGAGGGCCGCGGAAGCTCTTTTAGAGCGGACGAATCCGCTAGGAAAAATGCTCTTAGAGCGGTAATAAACCGCGAGGAAAACGCTCTCAGAGGGGGCGCCGGATGGCGGCAGGAGACGGCTGAGACGGCGGCCGGAACAGGAAGCAGGCGGCGGGCGTCTTGAAGACGGCGCTCGGGCAGTAGTCCACGAGGGCGCCGGCGCTGTGGAAGTCCGGCGGCTCAGCTGGGTCCGCTGCGGGGCCTCTTCAACGGCGGCAAGAGCTGCTTCTTCCAGGCGGCGAGCTTCTTCGGCTTCAGCGCGGAGATCAGCGAAGAGATGTGTAGTCGTCGCTGAAGGAGAAAGGACTGAATTCCTATGGCGAAACGCCCGCTTATATAGCACTCAACCCCGCCCCTTTCGGCGGGAAAATTCGCGCGCTTTCTCGCCATAGGGCGCGCAGCTATGCCGCGCCGTCATTGGTTCAACAACTTCTCATGAGTGAACCAATGACGATGCAGTTACACTGCGTTATTGAAAAAGGCTTCAGTGACGGGGAAAAAGGGAGACTTTTCCCCATACGCAGTACGAGTGAAGTATCGAAAGGGAACTACAACAACAACAACAATAGCAGACTCTAGATGCTTGTTTATTGCTGCAGAAGCTACTGAGCCAAAATAAAGCGTTATTTCTAAGCTTTACTAAAGTTTGTATACAGCGCACAAGGTTTATGTGCATGCTCCAAGTCTTATTCGCTGTTTTAAGTGTATCTCTGTGGTAGAATTACAGCACCACATACTGGTCTGGCATGTATACTATTTCGTTTTGAGTCGTTTCAGTGGTTTCATGTGTACGCAGATATTTCGAGACAAAAAAAATAAAAGATCGGATAGGGAAAGATCTGGCTTCGTGTGGACGGGGCCTTAGAGAGGCGGAGTGTCTCAGAAGTAAAGATGGGCAGAGGCTCCAATCTGTGAAAGAGTGCATAAAAAGATTGTGGAAAACAACGTTCCTCAATGTCAAATTGCAAAGGCTTTGCAAATCTCATCATCTACAGTGCATAACATTATCAAATGATTCAGAGAAACTGGAGAAATCTCCAGTTTAAAGGACAAGGCCAAATACCTTTATTGGATGCCCGTGATCTTCGGGCCCTTAGGCAACACTGCATCATGATTGTGTTAATGATATTACTAAATGGGCCCAGGAATACGTCCAGAAACCACTGTCGGTAAACATAATCCGCCATACCAGTAATGTACATTACTTGTAACAGTAATGTAACAGGTGAGCTCTCAGTTAATGATGGTGAAGGCTGTTTTAATTAATCTTCTAAGATTCCCGCCTTAAATATTTAAAGCGCTTTGAGTGCCAAGGAAAGTATATATAAATGTAACAAATTATAACATTAGACACATTTTAACAGTTCTTCAAACGTGTTGTATTACGAACGAGTGTGCTGGCAGTATAGACATTATATAGGCAGCTTCTTTGATTCTAATTATGTGCCGAAATTCAGTCCCTGAAAATGCCAATATTGGTCCGTGTATTGATAAAATCTCTTTTGAGATGTGCCTCACCTGAAATTTAGGCGAGAGTAGGTGGCTACAGAGAGGAGAGGAGTGAAAAAGGTGCAGCCAAGACGGAGAGTTCTCTCTTCCGTAGTGGATCAATAGGCTTGTTTGAGATGCGCCTTGCCTCGCTTGAAAAGTATGCAAGAGTAGGCGGCTGCATTGAGTTGAGTGAAAAAAGTACAGCCCAGACGGACAGTTCTCTCTTCTCATAGTGGTTTAGACACCTTTGAGATCAAAGGTGGATATCGCGGAATTCACACTCATGCACTGTGTTGGTAATAAACTGAATGTAATTTAAGTTCTGTTGCTTTTATGTATATGAAAATAAATATGATGAACAAGACACCCAAAGTACTTATTTAATTAATTCCATTAAAAAGAAGTATTTTTTCTCAATTTTTTGTTTAAAATATACATATTTTAGTTAATAAATATGACAACAATCACATATTCCATAGAGAGATAACACTGTCTGAAAGTTATTCACATATTCACACATAATTTATACACATTAAAACATCACAGTTTTAAAATCAAACATTTTAAAAGAGAACAATTCATCACATTGGTTGTTGCTTATTGGTTGTTTATTGGTTGTTTAAACCAATAAGTGTTAAGCTGTTTCCCATCATGTTTTTGATCAACGCAGTTGGGATAGTGCAACTGTGACTGACTGCAGAATCTAACGTGGCCACCTCACCATTGCGAGAGTTTTTTGGCACATGACATCAAAGTAAGGTGGCACACAGTTGGACACATTTCTAACCGGCATGCATTTTGCGTGATCAGTGGTGATCGGTTCTGTGCAGATTTTGCTCATCTCAAACGAGCCTAATATCCCCACACAGAATATCGCAATATTATGCTCTATTGACACCTACTCTGAATGGATAAATCTCGGTTTATCCAGTCTTTATGGGAGAAAATCTGTTCTTGTTTTGTAATGCTGTGACCATCTCACGTCTTTGAAGGGTCAGCTTGATGTGAGTCTATGATAATAGATAATAGGCTTGTTTCTAATTTCCATAATTGGTTTCTAATTTTCATGTTGGTTTAGATAGTGTAACCATTATTTGGTAAATCTACATTGGTTGGTGTATGTAAGAGGGAAGAGAAGACTGAAAAAAATTAGCTCATGGCTATCATGACATCTGATAGTCTGAACTCATACATGAGAAAACATATAAGCGACAAAGGCTTTTTTACGCATTCATGCAAATACTGTCTACCTTGATTACTCATTTACCATAACTACATAGTGAATGTCACATTGTTGGCTATGTAAGGAAGGGCTAAAATGTTTATATCCTGTCACAGCTTCATACAGCTTTGCACCTTTTGTGTGACATAATGTACACTTTGCATCCCAAAAGATGAAAAACAAAAATATACACCACTAAGATGCACTAAACATAATGGCTTGCCACTGGACATACTATTGCCATCTTATGCACATTCCTGTTTTTTTTGTTTGTTTGTTTGTTTGTTTGTTTGTTTTTTAAATGAGTTAGATATACACACACAAAAAGCACTTATAGCAGCTTCCTGCAACTACTTAGAGGTAAATAAGACCAAAATCTTTACCACAACATGAGTAATTTTCAGCCAGACATTTTCTAAATGTGTCTTGGAAAAAAACACATATATTTATATTGTGTTATATTTTCTGTCATGGAAGAGATTCTGGAAAAAAAAAAGCCAATGATCACAAGCTGGTGTTTGTGCCTTGCAAGTCTGTTGAACACATTCGGACATCAGAGTCATCAGTAAGGGAGAACAACATCGCATGTTGACTTCGGCACAACATAATTTCATATTTATGTGGGACCTTTCTGCAGGACATTTCTGCTCACTTGTTTTCCTTATCTTTTACTAGGTGGCAGCAATAAACCCAAACCACCCGCTGGCTCAGATGCCCCTGCCTCCCTCCATGAAGAACTGCATTCAGTTGGCAGCCTGTGAGGCCAGTGAGCTCCTACCCATGAACCCTGACCTCCCTGCTGACCTCTTCACCTCCTGCCTCACTACACCAATCAAAATCGCCCTACGTTGGTGAGATATGTTGATTACACACGCATGAAATTGCATTTACTCATATAACTATGAACAACTTGAATGGTGAGCTACTCAAACCAGGTATTTTGATCAAAATAGCCCTTGTGCTTTGGTATTCCAGTGAAAAAAGAGCGGTGAAAAAAGAGAGATTATTATTTTTATTTTTTTAGCAGAATTAAAAACAAAACAAAAGGAAGAAAAGGAAAAGTACCACATGGGAGCGTTTTAATGGAGTAGTTAACCAGGACGAATAAAGTGCGAATAATGTGAACATTTTTAATTTTTTGTGTGTGTTTGAGAAGTTGCAGTGACAGAAACAATAACATTCCAATTTAAGTTTGAAGGGAGTAAAGCCTGTGTTTAGACTATTAAGGAAATGCAATTTTGACAAACGCTTAACACTGAGAATAATTGTAATGTGACAGATCGGGTGCAGATATCTAAATGAGAGAAAATCATAGGTCCAGGATGGTGGAGAGTGGACTATTGGAATGGTTAGCTTTCGTCTATGGCTGTCCTATGAACTGAACGTACATAATGATGAAAATTGGCACACTTATAGTGATGCTAATGAAAAGTGATTTCAACACTTTTGGACTCTCTAGGACCAAATCTATAGCACCACCACCAGTTTAAAAATTTACATTTGAAATGGTTATAACTTTTGTAACGGTTCGTACAGTTATTAATCAATTTATGGGTGGAATATGAATATAATAATTCATAAAACTTTATGAATTATTATGCACATACCGACCCAAGGGGGGAAATTAACCATATATGGTGAATTAATTACAACGAATTGTAATCAAATATATATGATTAGTTCTGGTTTAATAATTATTTAGAGAAACTGTTCGTTTGTCCGGCAAGCTATAGTTCCTCAGAATGTTATTAAAAGGAAAGTCTGTTCTCTGGCCACGAGAAAGACTTCCTATTCTAGCATCCAAACGTAAAGCAAGGATATAGGATCGAAACCTTAAAGTGACCTGGTCTTTGTTGAATGAGCAAGAGAACAAAGAGCATGGATATAATGTATTTAATATATGTAAAACTACTAATACATAGGTTATACGTCTAAAATACAGAATATACAAATATATACAAAAGGGAACGTAGAGACAGGAAAGGAAGGAAAGAGAGAAGGCAAAATTGCAACAGTTACCCCTGTGAAAGCCAGCACAGAAATCAGTTTAAAAAATTTCAGAGAAATTATAATACTTGCTTATGGTTCAAGTCGGTGTGTAGCAGTTTCAATGCGCCTGGCTTGGTTGGTCCTTTCCGAAAGGGTTTCTCCGGCGGGGTTTTCAAACGAGGTTTAACTGACGCGTAAGATGACAGAGAAGAAGAGAGAGAGAGAGTCCAAGGAGATGGTCGTCCCGGGAGGAGAGCGCGTGATGGCAGTGCTGTCGCCTGAGGCAGTTCAGGGCAGTCGAGAGACAATCGGGAGACAACGGAAAAGGTGTGTGTCGTTGTTTTTATGGAAACCCAAGATAACACACCTCCTGAATTGTAGCGGCCAATAGATGCGCAGCCCTATTTGGCGGGCAAAGTTCCTTTGTTTGGTCTCCTAGCTGAATATGCATACTTTATGACTATCAGATCGGATTTCGAGATGGAGTACTTTCTTCACAGTATCATTAAACACATAGAAAAATGCATTTGTCAGCTATGTGACATATCTCAGTGAATGATCAGTAGCCAGAGCTTTAAAATGAGATCAAACTCGATAGATCAGACAGGTATATAAAGGAAGTTATGGTTTACAGACAAAATTCCCTTATTACAACTAAAACTAACTCAACTACAGTTATTTAAACTAAGTCTAAACATTAGGAAACATGCACACACTCGAGATACATGATGGGTACATAAATGGATGTGACTTGGCATAGTTATATTTTACATATACAGTCAATAATGTATGTTTGTGTGTTTTTGTGTGTGCCTGTGTGTGTGTGTGCTGGGTGTTGGAATGTGAATCTGGTCCGTAGTCCACATGAGGGACCCTTTGATGTCCCAAGAGCTGGAAGTGGACATCTCTGTTTAGTTTCGAAGGGTAACAAAGGTGTCAGAGGGCTCCTCTTTTGCAGACCGGTCGGAGCCGAGATGAGATTTTACAACCCAGTCCAGCATGCTAAAAGCATTCTGAACATTCCAAAGTTTATTGATTATCCTGATACGTGTGCATATGCTACACTTTTGAACCTTTTGTTCTAGAAAAATAAAACTTAGTACACCTAATTTCTCTCCTCATGTTGATCACTTTTAACATTTTATATTGGCTCCACCCATTACCATAGTGACCATTTTGAAAAATACTATATTCTGTTTTTTCACTACTCTTTCTGCAAATTTTGCTCATTTCTTACAAAAATGGCTCAGATGATCTTTGGACCGAGTTGCACAGAAATTATTGAACAGATTTTTTTTTTTATTCATTTTTGTTCAAATGTTATGATGTCGCAAACTTTACAATGTTGACCCAAAAATGGTTCAGAGGCTGTACTTTGGTCAATCGAAATGAAACTCAGTAGGCTTCTCCAACACCATGATCTCAGGGGTTTTTTTTAGTTGTTTTTTTTTTTTTTTTTTTTTTGGAAAGGGAACTCGCGTTGCGTCTTAACACATTTGGGGAACGCCTTAGCGGGAACCGTTGTCTGAAACACTATCAAATCACAGCAATCGTATTGACCGGCGACAGCCTATAACGTCACTACTAGTGCGACCCGAACGCACATAAGGAGCGCCTAAAGAACAAGTCATCCTCTTTTGTCTTTCAGGGATGTTTTGTAACACACTTGACACTTGACACTTGTTAGAGCATGCATGCCCAGTGCTTGAGAGTTCTGTCGGCACGCGTTGTGAGCGTTTCCCTCCGAGAGAGCTCCACTCTCGTTTGTTTGTCTGTCTGTTCTCAAGGGAAGCAGGACAGGTTTTTTGTTATGACAGTGTTTAGCTGATTTAGGATGCGTCCTCTATATCAGTAAGCAATGCTCTATTTACGTTTGGATGAGCGATGTGTAGGTTTGTGTTCAAACTTTATATCTATCACACACATTACTTGTGCATTGTTTGTTTGGACTAGGCTTGAGGCTGGTCCGATGATGAGTCTTTTCTATTATTAGAACCCTTCTGTTGGTCCAGCGCAGGGCTTGTTAGTAAGTGCTTCCTTTCTGTCTGGAAGGCCTCTTTTACGTTAAGGCCTCCGCTTTCTGTTGTCATGGGTTGAGCTTTGTAGGTTGCCTCACCGTTGGTGAGAATTGTTATATTTTTATTGACCTCAGCTCCCTACGGAGAGGAATAAAGGGGGTGTTTATTCATATTAGGTGCTTTTTATCAGGCCTGAGATTGGACCAATGATGGGTTCTGTTCCATTATTACTAACCCTTCTGTTGGTCTGGCATTAGGGATTGGTATTGAGTGCATCCTTTCAGTCTACAGCAGTATGGCAGGCTTCATCTATATTAAGGCCTCCATTTACTGTAGTTACAGGTTGAGCTTTGCAGGTTGCCTTTTCTGGCATGAGAACAATTTTACATTTAGTGACCTCAGCTCCTATAGAAAGGAATAATAGGAGGCTTTTATTCTTTTATACCTTTTAGAGAGTGGAAAGCACTATGCTGAAGTCTCCGCTCTCTAAAGCTTTGATAGTAGCATTGTCTAGTTTGAGCTTGGAGTATCTCTCCACCAAAAGCTCCTTGATTATTAAGTCGCGGAGTCAAGTTTTGCAGGCCCCTCCTGTGGAATTTCTTCCTGTTGGGGCCTCCATTCCTCCAGAGCTGAGCTCAAACGGCCTTTCTCATCTTGGAGCGAGAGTTTTTGCTCAGGTTTTTACCTTTGAGCTTTTCTTGGGTTAGCTCACTTCACTCCCAGAGCTCCCAGTACTCCCCCTTTTCAGGGCGAGTTGAGCACGCTCCCTTAGAGCTCAAGCATTAGCCTCAGGCTTATGGCCGTGTTATGTTAGAGTAGTAGGCCCTGACTGAGGCCTCCTCGTCAGCCCGGTCACATAGTTTTGTACTCCCCTTGTTTTAAGGGTAGAAAGCGATATGCTGAGTACACGGCTCGTGATGGCAATGCAAACGAGTATTCCAAGCCTTCATACCTCTAGTGGCTATCTCGGCTGGGGTTAGATTTGCTACCAAGTAGTTGGCCCTCCTTGGGTCACGTTGAAAGCGATCCTTTGGATTGAGCTAGGTTCCTGAGTGTCCTAGTGCCCTAGAATTGAGCAGTCGGTTATCAGGTAGCTCAGGCTCCATTGGAGCCTCCCTGATACTAGCCCTGGAGTTCTAGATCTTTACCAAGTAGTTAAGATAGTATTCTGACTCCCTAGAGTTAAATCAGAGTGTAGGCTCTTGGCTCCCTGGTACTTGCATTGAGCTTTGTCAATACTCATCTCGGTTGAGTCCCGTGGACACTCCCCTCGTATTGAGGGTCGTTCTTTAGAGTACTGCGATCCCGAGGTCTGATTGGAAGGTTGAAGGTCTCTCGTTAGACCTCCCTGGGAGGTCAGTATTTAAGGCTGAGGACCTTACCCCTGAGTTGGTCATTGAAGTTTAAAAGGTTCTTTTTAGTAAGAACTCCCTTGATCGATCAGCTCCTGTTGGAGCTGGAGGTACATCTCTCTTTAGGGACCATATTTAGAGTACTCAGCTTCCAGAGTGCTTATTAAGTAGTGCTCTATACATCCTAGGTTGAGCAGAGTAACTCCCCTCGATTGCAAGGGTTCAAAGCACTATGCCGAGTCCTCCTCCCCAGGATGCCCGTCTCTACGTCCGGTCTGAGTTGGTTACTGCCAGTTTGCAGTGCCTCTTTCTGGACCCCTCCTCTGGAGGCTAGTGCTTTAGAGATTCTGTTTTGGTAACAGACTGTTTGCTGGCCAGACTAGGTTACTACTTATTAAGACCAGGTCGGCCTCCCTGGTGGCAGTCAGGGTAGACTATGCTCCCCTGAGAAGTGACTGGCCGGGGCTCCTTTCGGCTCCCTGGCCACATTCCCTTAAAGGGACCCTTTCTGTTTAAAATTGTTGGTTCCAAGCCTTTGAGGGGCCTTGGTAGGCCTCAAGATGTTTCTGGAAGCCTCTTTGAAGCTTATAGCTTGGGTGGTGGCTGTAGGGAATGCTGTCACTGACAGCCTTTGCGACCCTTAGGAGGAGTGTTTTTTGGCATTTCAGTTGAAATTGTTTCTGATATTTGTCACAGCCATTCTTTGGCATGCACTCCCCACAGCATGGCGGCATGGGTATTTCGTTCCCCAAATGCATTAAGACACAGTGCGAGTTCCCTTTCGAAAGGCAACTTCTCAGGTTACGCATGTAACCATAGTTCCCTGAGAACAGGGAACGAGACACTGCGTCTCCCTGCCATGCCTCGGGGCCGCCTGCTGAACAGTCCCTTTAGACGATAAGTGGATTACTTGTTCTCTAGGCGCTCCTTATATGCGTTGGGGTCACACTAGTAGTGACGTCATAGACTGTCACCGGCCTATACGATTGCTGTGATTTGATAGCGTTTCAGACAATGGTTCCCGCTAAGGTGTTCCCCAAATGCGTTAAGACGCAGTGTCTCATTCCCTGCTCTCAGGGAACCATGGTTACGTATATATATATATATATATATATATATATATATATATATATATATATATACATATCACATGTACTTAAGTATTCACATATTCACAGCCTTTGCTCAATACTTTGTTGAAGTACCTTTGGCGCCAATTACAGCCTCAAGTCTTATTTGAGTATGATGCTACAAGCTTGGCACACCTATTTTTTTGGGGCAGTTTCTCCATTTCCTCTCAAGCTCCATCAGGTTGGATGGGGAGCATCAGTGTACAGCCATTTTCAGATCTCTCCAGAGATGTTCAATTGGGTTTAAGTCTGGGCTCTGGCTGGGCCACTCAAGGACATTTACAGAGTTGTCCTGTAGCCACTCCTTTGTTATCTTGGCTGTGTGCTTTGGGTCGTTGTCCTGTTGGAAGATGAACCTTCGCCCCAGTCTGAGGTCCAGAGCACTCTGGAGCAGGTTTTGTCAAGGATGTCTCTATACATTGCTGCATTCATCTTTCCCTCAATCCTGACTGGTCTTAATAAATTCTGTGGGTCATGCTGAGAACATTGATGCCAGTTTTGCCATAGTCAGCCAAACTTCCTGTCCGCCATTTTGATTTTCTTTAAAATCATACTTTCGAACTACTCCTAGACCATTGATCCAATTTTCACCAAAATTGAATCCTATCATCTTCAGACCATGTTATGTATATTTTGCCTAAAATGATCTTAACTGAGTCTTATTCCATTTGAATCCACATATTCAATTTTAAAATGAAACTATAATTCCACTTACCGTATTTTCCGGACTATAAGTCGCACTTTTTTTCATAGTTTGGCTGGTCCTGCGACTTATAGTCAGGTGCGACTTATTTATCAATTTATTTGACATGAACTGAGAGAAATGAACCGAGAGAAATGAACCAAGAGAAATGAACCAATAGAAAACATTACCGTCTCCAGCCGCGAGAGGGCGCTCTATGCTGCTCAGTGCTCCTGTAGTCTACCACTGAAAACAACTGAAAACTGTTAACTGAAATATTAACTTAAAGACAACTGAGAAAGACTGAATGCAAATAAAATGCCCCCAAAAAGAAAATCCTATTCTGCAGATTACAAACTGCAGATAGTAAAATATGCAGCCGAAAACGGTAATCGAGCAGCAGAAAGAAAGTTTGGAGTGAGTGAGAAACTTGTGAGGGACTGGCGTAAAACAGAGGTTACTCTAACTCAAATGAAGAAAACAAAAAAAGCTAACCGCGGGCTGAAAGCAAGATGGCCAGAGCTGGAGGAACGAGTCCACAGATGGGTGCTTGAACAACGCGCTGCCGGGAGAGGCTTGTCAACAGTGCAGTTGCGTCTCCACGCCATGGTAGTAGCCAAGGAGATGAATATACCGGTAAATGATTTTGCTGGCGGGCCTTCTTGGTGTTACCGCTTCATGCAACGCAACCGCCTCTCTATCAGAGCACGGACAACATTGTGTCAGAAACTGCCAGCAGACTTCCAAGCTAAGGTCGACAGTTTCCGTGAGTTCGTTAAAAAGCAGGTTACTGAATACAACGTGTCACCGGACCATATTATCAACATGGACGAGGTCCCCCTCACGTTTGACATCCCCATGGGCCGAAGTGTCGCAGAGAAAGGGCAGAAAAGTGTGAATATAGTGACAACTGGTCATGAGAAATCGCACTTCACAGTGGTGCTGGCATGTTGTGGAGATGGATCGAAATTGCCACCGATGGTCATTTTCAAACGGAAAACCATGCCCAAAGACGAATCTCCCCCCACAGTTGTCGTGGCCGTGAATGAGAAAGGGTGGATGAATCAAGAAATGATTAACCTTTGGCTTACAAAGTGCTACACTAAGCGTCCTGATGGCTTCTTTAAAACACGCAAAGCCCTGCTTGTGATGGACAGTATGCGAGCGCACATAACGCCACAATTCAAAGATAAAATAAAAGCGTGCAACTCCATACCTGTCATCATCCCTGGAGGTTTAACCAAAATACTCCAGCCACTCGACATCTCGGTGAACCGGAGCTTTAAGGCAGTCTTGCGTCGCCTGTGGGAGGAGTGGATGGTGGACGGAGAGCACAGCTTCACGGCAACCGGGAGAATGCGCCATGCAACTTATCAGCAAGTCCTTGGATGGATCGACACAGCATGGGCTTCAGTGACAATTGAAACCATCCTGTCGGGATTCAGAAAGGCCGGAATAACTGGAACTGATGCGGAGTCTGACGACAGCCGCGCAGAAGAAGAAGAGACGGCGCTTCATCTTCCTCCGGAGTTGGCGGAGTTGTTCAGAAGCGACACAGAGGATGAAGAATTCAACGGATTCAGTGAAGTGGAATAAGATCGCGGGAGCTTTGTGAACTTGCTTAGTGTTACCGGTAACTGTTGGACTCGCTGGCTTGTTATGTTAATTTTAGCCTATTCAGCCTTCCAGGTATGTTTTTATGCTATTATGTAGCTAACTGTTAATGTGTTATGTTAACATACATATTCAGCCTGTTGTTCTGTGTACTATTGTGTACCATTAGCTGAATAACTTGCCTTTCCAGATTACCAATATCTGTTCTTGGTCTTGGATTTTAAATAAATTAAGTTAATATTTCAGTTAACAGTTTTCAGTTGTTTTCAGTGGTAGACTACAGGAGCACTGAGCAGCATAGAGCGCCCTCTCGTGGCTGTAGACGGTAATGTTTTCTCTTGTTTCTTGGTTCTAAATAAATGCGACTTATAGTCCGGTGCGACTTATATATGTTTTTTTCCTCGTCATGACGTATTTTTGGACTGATGCGACTTATACTCAGGTGCGACTTATAGTCCGAAAAATACGGTAAGTACTTTTTTGTAGCTGAAACTTAATATGCATTATCATTAATCCATTAAAATCAGAATCTTTAAATTACCTCTTACCTCTTTTACTGTTAACTGCTATAGTTACCAAAAGCACAAGCACCTTCGCACATACTATAAAGTAATTACTGTACCATAGAATATCACTGTGCTGAAGTGTGCACAGACATTACTTTTTAAATAAAGTAACATACTGTATAGGCCTAGTCTTAATGTTATTTGGCCATTCTTCAACCTAACCACAAGCACTACTTTCCAATATAGTGGTAACCCCCAAAACTCAAGACATACCAGAAACCCTTTTAAATTCCAACATAACAGAACATTAAACACTTACAGATCACCTCCTATATTACTCTTGATAAAAAAGTAAAATAGCACTTGACTTTAACATTTTCTCTTCTTTAACAGTCGGAAGCAAAGCGTGCTAGAAATCTGCTGTAACTCATTCCATTTGAGTTCTACTTAATATAACCAGTTGAGTTCACATAACTTTTTTTTTCTATTAAGTTCAATGTACTTTAAGAAATATTTGAGTCAACTGGTTGTACTGTTCTGAAGTTGTGCTGCTATCCATTGTATTTATCCTCACAAGATTTTAAAGAGTATTCTCTCCAGATTCTGACTTTGATAGATCACAGAACCCATGAATTACTATAGTAAGGAAATCCTGCTAACTGCTTATCTTGTGATCTGGACAGATTAGCTCCTCCTCTTAACAGGAAAAAATACTTTATTCGTAATGAAGCTTGATAAGTACACTAAAACCCTATCCTGATGTACTTTCTCTCCCACTGGATGACTTTTCCAACAGAATGTTACTTTTATTGTTTAAGATAATTATGTTTTGAAGACACATTTCAGTGTTTCCTAATGTTTGTAATTTTTTTTTTTTTTTTTAATAAATATATCTGCATGTTTTTGGATTTTGCTACTGTAAGGCTGGTGCTTTTATACTGCTGGTAAGCTTTTTTGCTCTCTCTCTCTCTCTCTCTCTCTGTGTGTGTGTGTGTGTGTGTGTGTGTGTGTGTGTGTGTGTGTGTGTGTGTGTGTGCGTGTGTGTGTGCGTGTGTGTGTGAGAGAGAGAGAGAGAGAGAAAGAGAGAGAGAGAGAGAAATAAAGTGTCTATTAACTTACAGGGTTAGTTCAGTTGATTACTATAATTGTGTTTTATGTATGTCTGTGTGTGTAGATGTATGAAAGATTCTAGGCTTGGTTTAGAGAGAGGACAGTGCTAAGATTTCAAGCCTGGTTTGAGTAATCACAAATCAGTATGTATTAAGCATCTTGACTGTGAGTGAAATCGAAAGAGGCAGAAGTTAAAAAGAAGTGTGTATGACATCTTCTCTAACAGAGTTTCCTTTTTTTTTTTTTTCCTCTAAGGTTCTGTATGCAGAAGAGTGCAAAGCTGGTGCCAGGAGTGACCCTGGACTTGATTGAGAAGTAAGTATTTCTTTTATTTTATTTCATTTGGCTGTCTACCCTTTCTAGTCTTTTTCATCTCTCTTGTTTTTCTCGGTTTGCTTTTTGTATTTTCTCTTCTCCATTATCTTTTGTTCTCTGGAAATGGCAGAGAAACCTGAAAAAGCTATGAAAATGAGTGAGAAATTTCTATAGTGAATATGCATTTTTCTACTTCCACTTAAATCAAAAATTAATCACTAGAAATTGGTCTTTGGAGTGCAGTAACAACAATTCATATCCAGTAATCATGCATAGCTGATAAAAGCCATGGAAATCTTAGATCAAAAGCTGTGGAAACCCTGTAATTATTATGGTTTTAATTATACATTTTTTATTTAATTCAGCATTTCTGTTGTTATATTACAAATTCCATGCAGTTCTATCATGTGTCCCAGGCTGCACTGAAACAACTCAACTTATGCTTCTTTTAATACTAATATGTTTGGTTTCGTCCACTTGTTGGTTCTTCGTATGTATTCTATGATTCTTTTTTCTAGCTGCTATAACTTTACAGTGAATAAACAAACTAATGAGCTCTGTTGAAACTATTTAGAAATTGTATTTAGATTCATTTATAAAAGACTAAAGAAAACTAAATTGTTCTAAACAGACCTTTTTTTCATTGATCTGAAGTTGGCCTTTGCAACCTTTAAGTTCATTTTTAGAACTTTTTCCTGTATAAGAGCTCTGGGACCCCTGAGACATGATGGGATTGGATGGAGGAAGAGAGGCAGTTCTTTGAGCATTCTGCAGATGAAAAGCACTTGATGAGATCATGACAGCTCTAACCCCTCTGCTTCCTCTTTCTCCATTTCGTCTGTAAACTCAGATAAGCTTGCAATCTCTTTCAGAGATCACCAACTTTTCCCACAACAACCAGAGTTAAGACAATGAAAAGTACAAATGAAAAAAATAAAAAATAAAATAATAAATTAATTAATAAATAAAATCCCCATTTATGTCAAGTGCATGTTTGATGACAAGTCTGACCTCGTGTGCATGACGTTGTCCTACAACAGACTTCCGCTCACACAGGACCAGGGTTTTTTTGATCCACACTTTCTTTCCATTGGGTCTAATGCTAGTTATTTCCCTAAGATTGCATTGTAACAGCACTCCCCACAGTCTGGTGTTCTGTTTGCTGTGGGATTTATAATGGCAGCTTTATATTATCCTGCCATTTATCTGTATGCAAAGTGTCTTCAAAACCTAAAAAGTTTTTACAGAATAGTATATGCATCCTTGTAATTATTGCATCCTTGTAATTATACGCTCATGTAATTATTATGTAATAATCATAACTTTTCTATTAGTGTCTTAGCTGCTTGGTCATATCTTAGTCCGCTTCTCTCTACGTTCTTCCCAGGAGAATTTGCAGTTAGCACAAGAAAGGACTTTGTTGTAAATAATAGAGACAAAGAATGAAACTCATCACAGCTATGCCATCACAGTGGTGCAGCTTTGGGGTCTCAAATGAAATTTGCGAAATTTTTAAAATATTGTTATTTATTTATTTATTTATTTATTTTTCTTTATGGATATAGTTGATCATGACAGTGCAGTTCCATTTTCTGAAAGACTGACTTTTGTGTCCTAACGGAAAGTGTAGAGTATGAGCATTAACAACATTAACAGAGCATTCTCTTTTAATCATTGAGCTGCAAGCAGCAGGGTGACAATAGGCAAAACACTTTCAGTTGACAAATGCCCACATGCATCTGATTCTGACTCTTTTCTACATAATTGATAGCTGCTTTGATGTTTTCTGGAGCTATTTAAAGATCAACTAACTTTTAACTATATGAATGTCTGAGTTGAGCATTATTTATTTTTATGCGTTGCATTTCACTGTGGATTCTTTGGTAAATCAGTCGCAATTTTGGAGCAGGCTTTGCAAACAGATGTTTACAATATGGACTCGACAGTAATGCAACAACATGTAAGTAACCGCGTTAAATTTAATGCCTGATCTGTGATCAGTGATTTCTGATTTGTAATGATTCATGTACAGTCAGATGTTCTTGTCTTGTCAGTAAATCAAACCAGTGATGACTTAACAGTCAACTTCACATTGTTTCTCTTAGTAGGATGAAATCTGTTATTCAAACTGTGATTAAATTATAAATAAAAAGCGATCAAAGAACGCTCCCTCTGGAGCTTTCAATCAGCGTTGTTTAATTAAACAGCGCGCGTTTATGAGTGACTGAGTTCTGGACTCGCGCCAAAGCGCCAAAACACGTGTAATAATCAATGAAGCTCTCAATTACAGTGTGTTTGCACTGTTAGTTATGAAAGCATTTGTTAGTGTGAGTTAGTGTGTGTGAAATCGAGTTGCAATGACGAGACATGTCTGTGATCAAGTACAATGCACATCACTCCAACATTTCATGCCACGATCTAAATATAATGGCATAGAATTAACTATAATCAACACTTTACACGATTAGTTAACCTTGAGAGCTGTAATAGTAAAAAAAGATTTGAGAAAGTTAAACTTGTAATACTTAGCTGTTTCATAATCAAAGATGTTAGCCAATCACAGCAGTGATTTACACTGAAGTCTCAAAGCAGACG
Source organism: Megalobrama amblycephala (assembly GCF_018812025.1). NCBI lineage: Eukaryota > Metazoa > Chordata > Actinopteri > Cypriniformes > Xenocyprididae > Megalobrama > Megalobrama amblycephala. Next base: position 96,800 of record NW_025953372.1, read on the forward strand.
CCCCTTCAAACAGAGCGTTCAAATCATAGGGCTAAAATCAATGTAGGAAAATGGCCTTTTATTTTTTAAGCGCACCACAGGAAACATTCTAAAACGATAAAAGGTAATGACCCCTTTGATGTTAATCAAACAACAAAAGACAAAGGGAAAATCACTGCTCTTGACTGATTAACTTGTGTAACTTTAATTGATTGATCTGTATTTAATTTTTACAATGAAGATTTTAAATTTGATTACTTTGTTTCTTATTTCAGTTTCTTACCAGGGGTATGTTTCCCAAAAGCATCATTAGCCAACTATGGTTGCAAGTTCCATTGAACTCTATTGGTAATGACGGAACTTGCGACCATGGTTGGCTTTGGGAAACACACCCTTGAATAGTACTGTTAGACCTACCTGAAAAAAAGTAGTCTATTTCCTTTGTAATTTGTTTATTTGTTCTTATTTTATTACTGTTTACTTGTCTTTTTTAATTCAGTTTACTGTTTGATATCAAGCTTCCCTGTGTTATGTGTAAACTATTGCAACAAAATTAGGTAACACTTTATTTTAGGGTCTTTTAACTAGTTGCTTATTAGCATGCATATTACTAGAATATTGGCTGTTTATTATTAATTATTAAGCACATATTAATGCCTTATGCCTTATTCTGCATGACCTTATTCTACATTCTTAACCCTACCCAATACATAAACTTAACAACTAACTTACTATTAATAAGCAGTAAATTAGGAGTTTATTGAGGGAAAAGTCATAGTTAATAGTGAATACATTCCCTATACTAAAGTGTTACCCAAAATAAAAAAAAACAAATACATCGAGTTAGCAAATATTTATGTGAGATAATTGTAATGATAATTGAGCGTTTAAATATGAATAAAAGCTTAAAAGCTGTCATTATATAAAGTGATCTCTTCAGAAACAATTATTGATTGCCTAGACTTTCAGTGGATGGACAAAAAATAATATAATATTAAAAATATCTAAATGACAGTATATGCAGTGTTTTTTCCCCCTTGGTATCGAAAATGGTATCGAATATCATACATTTCATGGTATCGTATCGAAGTTAGAAATTCCAGTATTGTGACAACATTAATATCTTGTTCTGCTATAGCTCTTGAATAACATTTGCATTTCTGCATAATGCAGTTTGGGGCTTTGTGATCAGTTATGAGACATAATTGACTTCAAACTTGGCACAATATGTACTGATTACATGCAAGTGCACATGAGATCTCAAAAACAAATTGTTATTTAGTATTAAGTATAACAAGTGTAATTATTTTACTTTGCATTTAATGTAATGTGCTGTGGTCAGGTACTGAAGTCATAGCTGCTAAGCAATTACCAAGCTGTCTCGCTCTGAGAGATGTGTTCACGGTTGGGACTGAAACGAATGTCTCAGAGGTCGAAATTGGAAGTGAAACCCAGTATGTGTGCTGTTTTGAGTGCTACATGTATCATACTGTTGAAAAGAACCATGTCAAAGCAAGAAAGTTACAGCCTACCTAGATTCACACTGATACTAAATTATACTTTAAGCTAGCGAGAAGTTACTCTATAAAATGTGCTCCATAAAACATATGCTCCTGGAGACCAGGTACATTACTCATGATTGGAAACAAATGAAGAAAGTAAGTTTGCTGAATGGATAGAGTACAATTTGGCTGTGGGGCTGTTGTTAAGAGAAGTGTGTGTGCAGTGATAGATGGCATCTGGGAGCAGCAGTGTGTTAGTCAGTGGCACGTTAGAGGCGATGACATTTGCTTGAGGCTTCTGCCCAGCATGAGCTGCCTGACTCACCCACTCATCATGAGGACAGAGCCCACTGCTGCCAGTCACACACACAACACTGATGCCTATGACTCTCACTATCAGGTGTCACTTTTTCAGGAATCTGTAATAGACTTTGGTTGCACCCACATACATATACTTTTATACGTTTCTCTCTTGTGCACATATTTGTGAGTGGTCACATAAGCAGGATACAAATAAATTGTCCTAAACCTGCTTTCTGCCATCAGCATCCTGCTGACATATTCAATATTACATTTAGATCTCTTTCATTGTGCTGTATGTTTTTACAAAACAAATACAAATGAGAGTGTGATCTTTAGTTATTTAATTGTGAAATTATTCATTGTGAAAAAAGTACAATTGTTTGCGCTACAAACCAGTATTTATAATTAAGACAATACATTAAAATAATATGGTAAGAAATACCAGTTTGCAATATCAAGCAGCATAACGAGCTGTTTTGTACAGCTAAAAATAACTGGAAGCGAATGACACCGAAAGCCAGACACATTAAATTTACAAATAGCTGCGCCCGCTCTTACCTGAAAAATAAAGTGAATATTGGTGACTTATATAAGAGAGAGAGAGAAAGCACACACACAAACAAACAAACAAACAAACAAATAAATAAATAAATATATATATATATATATAGTATTATATATATATATATGTATATGTATGTATGTAGGGCCATTCCGTGTCAACTCAACCAGAGGTCCTCGGCTCAAATGTTTGATTTTATTAATGTTATTTCTGTTGAAAGACAAGCATAAAGTGATGAAAGCTAAAGTTCAGTCCCAGATATTGGGACCCCAATGTGACTCCATGTCCAAATTGTTGAATTTTACCCATTTTCAATGGTCAAGAACCAAATGTAGGTAACTTTTTAAACAGCTGATAGTTGTGCTTAAAGAACAATGTCTGAAGAACAAATGACACTGAAGATAGATGTATCTTGTTTTCCTCTATCAAAACAATTCAATACAAGAGACCTCTCGGAGGGCAAAAAAAAACTACTGATTCAAATATATATTTTTATAAATCCATGTTTGATAGCAAGTTAATGTGCCTCAACTTAACCATTTTCAGTGGATTTTGGTACTCAGAGAGTTATGTCTTATGCAATTCTTTTGCTAGAGGGAAACTAGATACATTTCTGATTTAAACATTATTTATTCTTGAGACAAAATTCAGCAATTTGAACATGGTGCTGCATTGAGATCACCCTTATCTATGGGTATTTACGAATTACAGTTGATTGTGGAATGTCTGATATGACTGTGGAGACTATGGACTTGCATTCAGTCATGTCAGAATTACTTTAATTAGGAGATTACAAATCAGAGCTATTTGCAAAAACTTGAGAATTGACAGTGTTTTTCAATCATGTGGCCCATCAGCACTGCTTATTTTATGTGTCTTATGTGTCTTATCCTAGACCAAATTAAGGTCATAAATGACTCCATAAAATCATCCAAAATCTGAAACATTATTCATACTATTATTGAACTGTAAAGGCTTACCTTTCTCTCTAAAAGCTTCTAATCTATACACATCCACATATATAACATAATCTTTATATTGTGGATACATCACATCTGTGTAAAACAGAAATACAGCAGGTAGGTGTAGCCCATCAGTTTCCTGCCATGGTTAACTGTTCTTCTCCATGGTATGTTACCTCAGCTCTGTTGCTGAGATGAAAACCAAGATCACCTTCACCCCTTAAGGTGAGAATTGAAATCTTTGAGCAATGACTTTTGTCCTCCCAGAATATCTGTTTTCTTATTGTCACAGACTGAAAGTAGGAAATTGTTTTTTGATTCATCTCTCTCTCTCTCTCTCTCTCTCTCTCTCTCTCTCTCTCTCACCAATTTATTTAATAAGCATCTCAGACAGCACTTGAATACCGCGTTTAATTCTCATTCACATCGTATTGCGCTTGAACTGACACACAAAATTATATTATTATCTTGCTAAACAAATTAAACCAACAAATATGATTCATATTCTTTTGGTTTCTCTACCTAATATATTTAAAAATTACAAATGCGATGAATATACAGGCAGTGTTTCCCACAGGATTTTGTGAGACTGTGGTGGGTGGACACCGGTCCCTCTAGGGGTTCTAGAATAATTAGTGGAGGCCTGTATCTATATATCTGTATTTGTAAAACTAATGGCCACTCTTTGATTTGTTAAACACAATCCAGAATGCACTAAACACACTACTTCATTATAGAGAAAAATAACAAATGAATAAAAATATATAATCATAAGCTGACCAAAGAATAAATAACTAAATAAATAAATAATCTAGGTGACTATATAATTTAGCAGAAAAAGAGTATAGACCCCTTAAAAGTTTGTAAACATTGCAACGTTTCCTGGTGGGCGGGGCTTAGCTGGATGCAAAAAGAGACGCTGGACTCGATGTTGACAAGCGTAAGCTTAAGCTAGCATGTTTTAGGAGGGATTTATTAAACATAGATGCAGAAGAAGGATCAGAACTGTCCGAATATGTACAGTCACTGACTCTGCGGGACCGTGACAGCTATTTTTGTAAATTAACTTAAGTTTTGGATATTTCCTAGACAACATATGAATTACTTTCGGGTGGTTCGGGGAATTTTGTCAAGGCTTATTGTCTAATGTAACCTAACGCTGGGCTAACTATGATTATGGCTAGCAATGTGGATTATTTTAAGAGACCATTCAAAGGATGGCACACACATCTATCGCTGTATGTTTGTTTAACATTTAAGCTAGCTAGTGCGCTGAAAGTTGGCGACTTTTCACCTATAAAACAGAAACTTGCTGATTTGTACTAGATAAAACCAACACACCATTACATATGCATCGATTATTTTACCTGATATGAAGTGTGCACTGCAAATACCAGTATTATTTATGATCGTCTCCGTCCAGTCTGTACGCCGTATTGCTTTCAACCACAATTATCTTTTTGATTTCTGTGAAGGAAAAGGATGTCTGCCGGGATCTGGTAAAACTTTAGTTTTGAACCAAAATTCCTGTTCCTTCTATTCTGGCAGCCAAAAACACAACAAGACGACATTTTAAAGTCAAAACCTCAAACTTTTAGCGCGCCCGCTATTAGTTCTTATTTATGTTTTGCCTCCAGCTAGAGCGGTGACGTCACAGTGACGTAGGCGATTAAGGGGTCTATGCTAGCCTAATTCTTGAGAAAAACTTTGCTCAGTAATTTTATAAAATCGAAATATGTTAATAAAGTTTAAAATTACTATATGCATTCTTATGAAATGAATATATATATATATATATATATATATATATATATATATATATATATATATATTTGATTCTTATGAAATGAAAAAAAATATATATTTGATTTATATATTAATGTAAAGACATATGTTTTTATAATAATCTAAGATTAAAATACCTTTATTTTAAATGTATTGAGCAGCTGTTTAATGGGGCAACAAGATATAAATATGAAAGAACAAAATAGGCTATTAATAATCTTTCAGTGTGCAAAACCATGATAATATGAAACGCTTCAAAACAGCAGCAAAAAACCGCTAATGCGCATCCCGGGTGCAGAATGATGTGCTTGAAGCAATATGGAGTCACAGCATGCAGTTGCACAGCGTATTGAAAAGTTCACGGCACAAAGATAACCCCTGTGTGTATATGCAACTAACAGTTTATTGATCGTATGTTTCTTTTCACTTTTAAATACCAGTTATTGTGCTTGTGACACCAATTCATAGTCCTTGTGTCGTGCGATCTAACTGTAACCAGTATGACATCGTTCAGAAATGGCAATAAACCCCAGCAAGATGAAGTCATTTTATGCAAATCCACAGCCCTTTATCTACATAGCAAGTATTATAATGTGAATATATCATATTGGAGAGTTTTACCATGCTGAGTGTCGTTACCGAACGCGACGCGCTGTTTGAGTGCTGAACAGAGAATGATTGACAGCTGCAGCGGAGGGAAGACGAGTTTCTTTGAACCTAAATTTAACAATGTACATATTCTTCTGTCCTCACATGAAGCTATGGAATGGCTTTAGTTGAGTTTGAATATAGTGCACAAAAACTTAATTGGTGCAAGTCTATTTCTTTTGCCTTATGACTCAATTAACAATCGATTATTTAAATATCGCGATAGGCGTATTTTAAGACTGTGGCGGGCCGCCACAGTCTAGTCAATGTATGGGAAACACTGGTATTGGTATCGGTGTGTACCAAAAATGAGAGTATCGGTATCGGCCTAGTACTGGAAAAAGTGGTATCGATGCATCCCTAGTAAAATTAAAGGGGCTCTATGTAATAATGACACCCAGTGTTCAAAATAGGTACTGCAGTCAAAATTCAAAATATTGTTTGGCTCGCCCCCTCGTTCAAAGAAACGGGTTGCCAGCTTTTGCAGCATATGGTTGCCAGCAACAATAGGAAGCGCAATTGACAATGAAAGCTGAGGAGACTTAAACACTGTAAGCTGATGAGTTGATTTATCTGTTTTGATATGCTGTTGTTCATAGAGATTTTTAGATGGATTCAGAGGCTTTTTAGTAGAGATGGACCGATTGCAATTTTCTTGGCCAATTCCGATTTCCGATTTTTGTTAGTGTGATCGGCCGATACCAATTTTTGCAGATTCCGATTTTCTTTCCAAGAACTATAAATAACAACATAGAGTTTTATTTTCATAAAACAAAAAACAAGTAAAAGTCAGTAATAAAATATAAACAGCTCAAATAAATGCAATAGAATAAAGAGAGCTATGAAACTAAGGTTTTCAGGTTAACTAGGTTTTTATTCAGGTAAGAAATACCAGTACTACAGAAATTAAAGTAATCAAATGTAAAATAACACATTGTGTTATTTTGCATTGGTTACCTTAATTTCTGTAGTCTTAATTGCAAATAATTCTTACCATTAAAGTTATACAACGTATTCAGTCAAGTGCAGAAACTGATTTTCTTTGTCTTTTGTTCTTTGATTAACATGACAGACAGCAGCAGGAATACTGGACTTCTGTCCCTTTAAGAGTTTATGAACGGTGTTCAACGGACCCAATACTGTTACACACGACATGAGTTCACTTTCTTAGCTATTTAACGATTAAAAACTGACAGTGTTTATCTGTGTACTCGCCAAGATTGCCTGTGCCGCTGGTTTTGACATACTTTTGTATGTATTTGACAGTTTAATCGAAGGAAGGCGCATATTTTGGTAATTGTGACTCTGTTTGACTTCTGTCTCAGTTTGAGACTGAGCGTGGCTTGTTTCACCACTGATATAGATCAGTAGTGCGCGCGTTTGTGTGACCGCGAAACCTGCGGGAATTACTAAAATTATGCGCTATACAAACACTATTTAACCGGAGCGAATGAGACGAGAAAGGGAGAGAGAGAGAGAGAGAGAGGAGGCGCCCGCGCGGGTGTGTTTCACTTCACCTTGACAGAGAAGAGAGCGAGAACGCGCAGCTGACGTTATTGCCGGATTCTCTGACCCAGTTTGTTTGCTGGTGTCCATGGTTGCAATACGTGGTGTTTTCCGCCAACTGGCAACCTGTGATGTCGAAATACTATTGGATAAACTGCAGAACGAGGTTTTGCACAGACCAAAACAAAAACACACATTCCGACATGGAACACACATTTTCAAAGTAGAATATCTGGTTGTAGCAATGTTTTTCTGAGAAACAAGTAGGTGAACTTAGCATGTTTCCTAAATATCTGCAAACATATTGGGGTATTTTTATGATTTATTAAAGTAAAAATCGTACATAGAGTCCCTTTAAAAGAAATATCTGATCATTCACCAAACCGCGGCTGCTATTTACATCTCATATCATCTGTAAACTCTTACATTACCAAGGCAATGACTGACGTATTTATATTGGTAAACTTTCTATCCGTAAGAAAACTCTGATGAACCATAATAATGTGCACGACACGTTCTCTTGTTCATTACTGCAGTGATCAGTAACACTCAGACCATAATACTGGTCAAAATAAGAGCCCCCTTTTTGTAAGACGGATAATGCAGACCTTATATATAATTACACCCACAATAATATGTACAAAACAAATTAAGAGATTAATCACAATAAAGTCTGTTACATTTTGTAAACGGTGTTTTTATCACACAAACAGCTCAATTCAAAAGATGCGCCCATGGTGGAATAGCATGGAGCTCCTTCAGAGTCTGTTCCCACCCCCGATTGTAAAGCAAAACGTGATTGGTTGTAGCGAGAGTGTGCTGCGATTGGTCAGCGCAACGTGGCCGTTATCTGATTGGCTTGAGTGGTCGGTGGGTTGAGTCGACCTATTTGTGGATTTGTCTGCAGTCATAATGCTATCCATGGGTTTCAAAGACGTCACTTCCGCTATGCCCGCCGCCATATTTGTGTCCGAGATGGCAACTAACACAGCAGCGCTTCATTGTATTGATGAACATCTTTAGCTTCAGCGCGAGTGCTCAAACAGCAACACAAAACATTATCTACGATTATGGCTGTCATATTAATAACATTTTAATTGTCTACACTATTGTATTAAAATATTGTGAATTCTAGTTGCTGTGTTTCGGCGTGTTGTTACAGGAAGAATGCATATACAACAGGAGCTATTCTGACTACGTTACTAGTTCAAGTTCATGCGCGCATGATTTTGTGCAAATAAGTTGTAATTTTATGTTTATCTTGTATAAATATATATGAATTACCATATATAGGATGTGTTTCGTTGAGTTAATTAACCTAGGCAAGTGCTTCAGTTTACGGGTGTTCATTCAGCGCATGTAACGTTAGCTCAATCAGTGATGTTATTATCAAAATGAGATGATTTGAGGAAAAAGTCTGTTATTGTTCGCGATCCTTATTATTAACCAAACCATGCGTTTTTTGAAAATAATACAAGAACAATATAAGTGCTAGTTATTACAAATAATGCATTCATTTTTTGAAAACATGAACGTTTTAATATTACAGTAGTAAACATTGCTGTTTTGAGCTGCGCACGCTGAAGCTGAAGATAATCAAAACCCATAAACTGAAGTAACGTAGTCAATAACTCCGAAACACAGCAAATAAGCCCAAAGAATTCACAACGTTATATTACAAGTGTATACGATTAAAATATCATGTATAAGAAGACAGTCCCAATCATATTAATGTTTTGCCTTACTTTTTGAGCCCTCGCATCAGCTCTGCAGGTTATTTACCTCAACGAAACACATCCTTTATGAGATTAATCAGATATTTATACTTATCAAATTTAAAAAATGACGCTAATGCACAAGTGAAGTTTGAACAAGTTGTGTAATCAATGTTTAACTCCAGTAGATGCGCTCTTCCCACAACAACACGTTGAAACAACAACAACATAGAGGATTCACAACGCTTTATTACAATAGTGTTCTCGTTATAATATTATGTAAATTACAGTCCCAGCAGTTATTAATGTTGTGCATTGCTGTTTGGCTGCCAGTGGTGTGGTCCCTTTTGATTGAAGCCAACAATTCCGCCAATCTAACTCCTTTGGGATCGAATAAAATTGTAGTTCGGGGTTTCTCTGACGACTGTTAAAACGGCTAATAACACAACATATCCCAGATATATTGTAAACTTGTTGTGAACCTTCTGAGAGCATTTTGTTGGCCTCCCTCTGGTAGTTGTAGCTGCTGTCACCATAGACTTCAACAGGGCGTGCAGCTGTGACCGGACACAAATATGGCGACGATAACATACAGTGACGTCACATGAAACCCATGGATAATTGTTTCAGAATCCACAAATGCATGAGGTGATTCACAAATGCGCAGGAAGAGATCCACAAATGTGCACAGCGATCCATAAATGCACAGAAAGCAATTCACAAATGTACAGGTGGTGATTCACAAATAAATACAGGCAGAGTTGTGCTTGTGACATAAAAACATATTTGTAAATGTTTTTTTTTTTTATTATTAGCAAATCTCATTTTATTTATTTGTGAATTTAATTAATTTTTGTGAAACTCCTAGCATATATTTGTGGATCTCATTCTATTCATTTGTGTATATGATTATTTTTTTTTGTGAATATATTTACATTTATTTGTGTATCATAATCTATTTATTTGGAATATTGCTACAATCCTATATCCATATAGAAACCCCATTCAACCAGATTGCTTTCATAGTTTTCATAGTCTATTTGTGATCCAAACGACCACAACACATCTTAATACTGGGTGTAATATGGGACTGTCATCTGTAGTATTTGTGCGTTTAGTTTGTGTTCAACAGATAGTATAGCAGTTAGGATTTTTTTTTTTTTTTTTTTTTTAAATCTTCTTTAAGTTTGTTTCAAGATGCTAAAGTTTGTGACTAATCTGTTACTAATCATGACAGTAGTCACAGAATGCACTTTCTGTCTTCATTTAAAAGGTAATTATTTTGCCAGTGTTCTATTGCTTTACTGCTTCTCTCTCTCTGTCTGTCCCTCTCTCTCGCTCTCAAAATTTGCAGCTCTGATTTGGAGATGTTGGGGTCTGATATGTTATTTCAGTATTACTCCTTTATTATTCAGTATTACTCCAACTGTGTTTGTGTCCAGTAGCGATTTTGAAAGAAATTTTGTGATTCAAGATGTTATCTTGTCTCCAGTAGGCAGTAATTGGGTTGTTGATTTAGTTGTGTTCTTTTTTTTTTTTATTACACATGTTTCTTTCTCTCTCTCTGCCTTCTCCATCACTCATTAATTAATTAATCTCTTATGAAAACACTTTTGCTGTTTGAGATGTCTGGTCACTGCACGCACACACATTCTTATTCTAAACCAGGACAGGAGGGATGTCCCATCAGTAATTACAGTAGAAAGGATGTCATGGTTGCTTAGCAACAGCATTTTTGGAAGCTGAGTCCTGTGCAGCTCTCCTACTATGCACCATCATACTTCAGGGATTCATAGCAAAATAGTTTAATATTGATTATTGGCATATCGAGAACATGATACAGTCTGTGTCAAGGCAAGTCATATTTATTTATATAGTGCTTAATATAATACAGATTGTTTCAAAGTAGATTAACAGCAATAAACAGGAAATAAAAAGTGGTAATGTTGCAAAAACAATAAATTATGAAACAAATTCAGTTTCAGCTGTAAACCAGTTTTACAGAAGATAGTGTCATTATTTAGCTTAATTTAGTTCAATAACAGTGTCAGCTATGAAAATGTGCTTAATTCAACTATAAAGCAGGTCTACAGAGGACAATGGTGTCATTATTCAGCACAATTCTGTTCTGTGTTTATTTGGTTCAGTTCAATAACAGTGCAAGTTTACTGTGCTTAATATTTTTTTTACTTTCTCTCTAATGAGAACCAAAAAGTTTGAAACTTACAGCTTTTCACATCCAATCACATCTCAGTTTATTTTGATATTCTGATATGATTTTTGGGCTTCATGTATGTTCTCATTCATTTCTCTCAGGATCCCAGGCAGACTGAATGACAGAAGGACACCATTAGGAGAGCTGAACTGGATTTTCACAGCTATTACTGACACAATTGCATGGAACGTCCTGCCAAGAGGTTTGTTCTGACAAAAATCCAGCTATTCGACAATCTGAAGTTTTAGTTTTGTGTCAATCAACAGCACAGATATTTCAGGGCTCCCACAAGGGTGACAAATTCATTTTGGTCATTCAGCATCTGTTAAATGACTTTAGCTCAGTCAGAACCCAGATTTGCCTGCTTTTCTTGTTCCACAAAATAACAGAAACTGTCTGAGATGTTGCCTATGCGCATAACATGGCAAAGTGGCGTAACTATGAACATAGTGTGGTGGCACTTACAAGTATGCAGATGATTCTGGTTAAAGCCTGGCCGAGTTTGGCTTTTAAGTCATTTTCCGGTTCCACTACCCTTGCTAATATATTTTTTGTCTTGTGACAAAACCCGTAACATTTAAAAGATTATAATAAAACATCTTCAAAAGATTGAGTGTTAAGATGTGTCTAAATTGCTGTCCTCTAGGACAGCGTTTCCCAACCAACTATTAATAAGCAATAAATTAGCTAAATTTGCTGAGGGAAAAGTCATAATTAATAGTAGGCCTGGACGATTAATCGAAAAGTAATCAAAACCGAAATTCAGAACCTCTAACCGACGTAATTTTCTCATATTGGTTATTTTGTTTTTTTTTATTCCTGTTAATGCTTCCACATTAAAAAAAAACATACACACAGAGAGGAACGCAGAAACTAGTTGTCAGTGCTGTCCTGTGATTTATCACTTAAAGGATTAGTTCAATTTCAAATTAAAATTTCCTGATAATTTACTCACCCCCATGTCATCCAAGATGTTCATGTCTTTCTTTCTTCAGTTGAAAAGAAATTAAGGTTTTTGATGAAAACATTCCAGGATTTTTCTCCATATAGTGGACTTTTAATGGAGCCCAAACGGTTGAAGGTCAAAATTACTCAATTACAAAGTTTCATTGCAGCTTCAAAACGTTCTACACAATCCCAGACGAGGAATAAGGGTCTTATCTAGGGAAACCATTGCTCATTTTCTAAAAAAAATAAATACAATTTTTATATGTTTTAACCATAAATGGTCATCTTGAACTAGCTCTCTTCTACTTCTCTATTTGAATTCCAGCAGTGTAGACACTGCTAAGTGTATTACTGCCCTCCTCAGGTCAAAGTTTGAACTAATATACTTGCACTAGCATATTGTATATGACAATTTAGTTCCAACTTTGACCTGTGGAGGGCAGTAATACACTTAGCAGTGTATAAACTGCTAGAATTAAAATAGAAAAGAAGAAGAGAGTTAGTTCAAGATGAGCATTTATGGTTAAAACATATAAAATTTTTAATTTTTTTTTTTTTTTTTTTAGAAAATGAGCGATGGTTTCTCTTGATCACTGGATCACTGTAAACTGTAATTTTGACCTTCAACCATTTGGGTAGTCCACTATATGGAGAAAAATACTGGAATGTTTTCATCAAAAACCTTAATTATTTTTCGACTGAAAAAAGAAAGACATGAACATCGTGGGTGACATGAGGGTGAGTAAATTATCAGGAAATTTTAATTTGAAAGTGAACTAATCCTTTAAGTAGCTTAGAAACTCAAAAGTTATTATAGCATATATTTTTCTTCTTTTGAAGTAACTATTTACAACCCACAGCTTCACAATTAATAGAGAGACGGTATGATTAATTCACAAATGCAATCGCTCTCATTAATTTATCTTTATCTGATTTACAATGAGCAGAAATCTGTAAGAAATATTACGGTAGATAAAATAATGGCTGAAAGTGACCTATGTCATGTCAGAGCACTCTTCATGTCAGGAAAAAATATCCCACCTTTAATAGTCAAGCATATTTACAGTATAAACCTTGTAAGTTGAACTATGAGGGCAAAAAAAACCCCCAAAAAACCCCAAAATAATCGTTCATTAATCGTAATCGAGGTAAAATATTCAATTAATCAAGGTTTCGATTTTAGGTCATAATCGTCCAGCCCTAATTAATATGTGTTCCCCATACTAAAGTGTTACAGATGAGCTCACAAAATAGTTAAATGACAACTACTAAATGTTTTATAACTACCTGCATTAATCATGAAATACAGTAGGAATATGTGTTAATAAAGCATTTATTAGCACACTGTATAAATGTTCATTTAAATAGTTTATTAATCATTTACTTACACTTTCTAATTGATCTTGTGAACCACTGACAATTCTTAAATAATTGGTTTGTAAATAATGTAATAATTTCGAAATAGTAAATTGATCATTAAAGGTGCGGTAAGAGGATTTTGAAAAACACTGTTTGGAACTTAGTCAGGCTGACACCAGCAACAAACGTATAACCAATCAGGATTAAGGGGCATAGTTATAACAGTCGAGGAGACAGAAAAAGTAAGAGGCACATTTGAAAAAAGTAAAATAAAAACTGCAGACAGAAAGAGAGATGATGAGACACAATACAAAAGAATATCACTGGAATGAAGGGCTATGAGTGGGCAAGCGCTTTAGGACCCGCGTTAATATTAGAAAAGCTTTCCAGTGCTAGTGAGAGCTAAGTGGGAAGGCCTGAAAACAGACGCAGAGGCAGCTTTGATTCCGATTCACATGTGAGTAACACTGGGTTTGTGTGTCATAATTGTCTGGAGCTGCTGTGCTGTTGGCGACTTACAACAAACTCTTGTTTTGTTTTGTTTTTTCCCTTCCTTGTCATTTGTTCATTATCTGCATTTTTTTTTTTCGTGAAGCATTTTGTTGCGCATCAGCTGTGATAAACAGACATCCACTTTTGCATTGCATGTGTAACATTGGCCAGATAGTGAGGGTTGTGCAGGTAAACCACTGCACACTGACGACCGCGAGAGAATGCAGTGTTTAGCATCATTGTGAGTGCATTTGCCTCGCGTGCCAGCAGCGATCGGGCCGGTGTTCGAGACGGCAGGGTGGTTAGGATTGGAGAGTGAGTTTTGGAGGTGGAGCAATGAAGAGAGGGATGGGTTTGTTTGGGTTGATTTCAAATATCAACCATGTCCAACAGTGTTTTTCAAAATCTACTTATCCCACCTTTAATAAAGTATAAAAATAAAATTATTAAACACATTATAGATATGCTTATAAATCAAGAATAAAGCATTTACAGTTGTATTTATAAACTGATTACTAATGTCTATTAATGTGGGGACAATGCTTTATAAATGATGATTTACTTTACTAATGCTTGGCTAATGATTCATAGCGTGAGTTATTATAAATTGTTACCAGTTTTTCATTCATTGTCACTGTAATTAAACAAATTAGTATTGTTTAATTTGCTCATATGTAAAGAGTTGAGTTAATTATAGTGACAATAAATGAAGAATTCACTATTTGTATATAGCCTACTAACATATTACTCTGACATTTCTCTTTAAAAATTCTTGTTTTAGACTTCTATCCTCTGCGCTTCCGCATTCATCAATACATCATGCGTCAGGTCAAAGTTCACTCTTCTGCTGGAATCGATTCACGTACGGAAGCTAGTGATTTTAGTTTACAAAGTTTATAAAGCCGTATTGATTACTTTTATGATGGATGTATGGATGTGCTTTTTTTGGACTAATAGTTTAATTATAAACTAATAGTTTAAGAGTAATAAAGCACTTACAAAATCAAAGTTCACCAAAAAATTAAAATTATTTCATAATTTACTCACTCTCAGGCCATCCTAGGTGTATATGACTTTCTTCTTTCAGTCAAACACAGTCGGAGTTATATTAAAGGTGCCCTAGATTATGTTTTTAAAAGATGTAATATAAGTCTAAGGTGTCCCCTGAATGTGTCTGTGAAGTTTCAGATCAAAATACCCCATAGATTTTTTTTTTATTAATTTTTTTAACTGCCTATTTTGGGGCATCATTATAAACGCGCCGATTTTATGCTGCGGCCCCTTTAAATCCCGTGGTCCACGCCCAGAGCTTGCACTTGCCTTGAAAGTTTACACAGCTAAAATAACCCTCAAAATGGATCTTTACAAAGTGTTCGTCATGCATGCGGCATGCATGCGTCGGATTATGTGAGTATTGTATACTGTTATATTGTTTACTTCTGATTTTGAATGAGTTTGATAGTGCTCCGTGGCTAACGGCTAATGCTACTCTGTTGGAGAGATTTATAAAGAATGAAGTTGTGTTTATGCATTATACAGACTGCAAGTGTTGAAAAATGAAAATAGCGACGGCTCTCTTGTCTCCGTGAATACAGTAATAACCGATGGTAACTTTAACCACATTTAAAAGTACATTAGCAACATGCTAACGAAACATTTAGAAAGACAGTTCACAAATATCACTAAAAATATCATGCTATCATGGATCATGTCAGTTATTATTGCTCCATCTGCCATTTTTCGCTATTGTTCTTGCTTGCTTACCTTGTCTGATGATTTGGTTGTGCACATCCAGACGTTAATACTGGCTGCCCTTGTCTAATGCCTTTTATAATGTTGGAAACGTGGGCTGGCATATGCAAATATTGGGGGCGTACACCCCGACTGTTACGTAACAGTCGGTGTTATGTTGAGATTCGCCTGTTCTTCAGAGGTCGTTTAAACAAATGAGATTTATATAAAAAGGAGGAAACAATGGAGTTTGAGACTCACTGTATGTCATTTCCATGTACTGAACTCTTGTTATTTAACAATGCCAAGATAAATTCAATTTTTTCATTCGAGGGCACCTTTAAAAAAATATTTTGTCTCTTCCAAGCTTTTATAATGGGAGTGAATAGTAACCAAGCTTTTGAAGCTCAAAGAAGCGCATCCATCCATCATTAAAGTAATCCATACGGCTCCAGGGGGTTATTAAAGGCCTTCTAAAGTGAAGCGATGCGTTTTTGTTAGAAAGATATCCATATTTATAACTTTTTAGACTATAATCACTAGCTTCCGATAATGATTGTCCACGCGTTCAATTTCCAGCATATGACGTAGGAGTAGCATAAGCTTAGGTGAGAGTAGACGCCTCTCGCAGTTCAAACAAATAGGGCTGGGCAAAAAAAACTCAATCTCCTCTGACATTTCTCTTTAAAAATTCTTGTTTTAGTCTTCTAATTTGTGACTGGTGTTTTGTTTTACTCTATCCTCTGTGCTTTCGCATTCGTCAATACATCATGCGTCAGGTCAAAGTTCACTCGACTCGCGTACGGAAGCCAGCGATTTTAGTTTACAAAGTTTATAAAGCCGTATTTATTACTTTTATGATGGATGTGTTTTTTTGGGCTAATAGTTTAACAGTAATAAAGCACTTACAAATCATTAACAAACTATTAGATATATATATATAAAGCCTTTATAACCCTTATCTATAAATTAATAGTGTGTTAATGATTTGTAAATGCTTTATTACTGTATACTTATAAAGTGTTACCCTTAATTTTATATTGTCAGCAAAGAAATTGTGATAATATCACTATAAGTATCATTATATGTATCACTATAGTATCAGTCTTAGTTTAGACACCGTTTGGCAAGTTAATTTTCTAAATTTATATTTGCTTCTTAATACAAAATACAAAAATAGTTCCAAAAGCCAAAGCAGGACCGGCCGTTGCATGTCCCAGAGCTACTCAGCAGTTAACACAGAAAAGTGAAGTGAGATAAATGGTGAAGCATCCTGGTGCTGTTATACTGAATATCATCACTTTTAACAGTGCTTGGCCAATCAGATTACAGGACAAAAACTAACTGTTGTATAAATTGTATAAAGAAGTATAATGATGCTTGTTTGTGCATTCACAAGCTCTGTAAATGCTTTGCTGGCAGTTTGTACAGTGTTAAAGCTTAAGATATGTATCTAAATTCCCAAACACAAGCAGCACAGAACACCAGCTTTGAAGTTTTTACTCCTGTCTCTGTCCTGAGGAGGAACCAAGCATGATTCTGTGGGTATATCCTAAGCTCTCAAAGTCTTTAATTAATTTTTGTGCATCAGAGAGAAATCTGCATATTGAAAATCCCCAGGGTTTTATCTGCCATGCACACACATCATAATTACTGGATCTCATTAAGACTGAGCATTTCACACAACAGACTTTAGGATTTTAATCAAGTTACCTGCAATCACATATCATAATAATTTTTTTAAAAGCATTTAAAAAAAAAAAATCTCTCTCTCTTTTTCTCTACAGATCTCTTTCAGAAATTATTTCGTCAGGATCTTTTGGTGGCCAGTCTATTTCGTAATTTCCTATTGGCTGAGAGAATTATGAGGTCATATAACTGTACACCAGTCAGCAGCCCCAGGTTGCCACCTACATACATGCATGCTATGTGGTAAGTGTATGGACGTGAACACACATATCATTATTGTTCCTAATATGTGCAAACTTTGTTCAGACAGGACAAAAATCTAATTGTTTTGAGACTGACTTTGGTGAGTCTGAGCAATAAAAAAAATGGAAATGCTATTGAGCCTGGATGTTCAGATCAGATTTCAGGTGCGATATGTATTACCACATGCAGAATAATGTCTACAATCACTCACTCTTTGTCTATTTCAGTCAAAGAATATGCATGAATGTGTAAAATACAATATTGCTTTTAGACGTGTATCATTTTTCATATCACTCATTAGTTCAGCACCACAGCAAGATGTTGTGATAGACATGAGCACAGACAAAATTGTCATGTTGTCAATACACAATAATAGGTACTTTCATATGTTGTAGAAGACAAACTCATGGCATTGTGTTAAGTCATTTAAAAGGCAACTTATGTATTTTTATTGGACATTTACTACACTGTCTAAGCAAGTCTGATAAAGACATTTCTGGAGTTTTCACTTGCAAAATAACTGTGAAGAGAAACCCTGTTCTAAAAATCAGAATTGGGTGCAGAGTGTACAAATCGCTATAGTTTGTAATTTACAGTTTAAAATGCATGGATAAGTATTCCGGGTAAAATGTTGTACCACAGTGGTTTAAGGAATTACTCCGCATCATTACTCAAGCCGATATTACAATAAAAAGTACCACACTTTCTCAGTAGTTAGTTCAAGATATCAGTACGGTCCCACTTATTTGTTTTGTTTCAAAATTTCATACCTGTGCTTTAGGATTTACAGAGTGAATGTAGCCGAATGGATCTGATTCCATCTGTTGTGTCATTAATATTAATCAAACCACAGAGAAAAACACTTAATCATCTTAATCGATTTATTTGTTCTTTATTATGGACTATATTTATCTTCTTCAAGGCCTTATGCCATTGTTTTAAAGTAAAATTTCAATGACATATAAAGTAATGTTTCATACTTTAATATTTTTCTTGATATTTTAAATAATACATATCAAAATAAATATTTAAATTATACAGTAGGTGGACAACCAAAATGGGTATTACCGCCACGCATACCGCCGCCGCAGGGCTGTTGCGTTAACTGAAATTCAGTCGCGTGTAAAAAAAACTACCGCCAGGTGGCGCAAATGGACGGATTGGAAAGTGACTGTAATAATAAAATGTTGGTTTGTAAACGATGAAAGGACGAAGTAAAGCAACAATAACATTATTATATAACATTTTAACATCCTTAAAAACCATTAGAAAATTTGAAGTGAGAGTTAATTTCAAAACGTGGGATAGTCTTTGGCTACAGTCTATGCATCAAAAATTAAAAGAAAGACCTTTACACAAAGCGGACATGCTATTGTCATTAAACAGTCATTACTAGGCACACACACATATATATATATATATATATATATATATATATATATATATATATATATATATATATAAGGAGCAAACACACACGATTAAAAATGTAATATTTTCATTCTGGTCTGCTCTTAGAAAAAAAAATGTAATGTTAGTGATTTTGATATCGCAGACTAAAATACCGGCAGGAATAAATATTTTGGCTAATTTACTCATTAAAACCAAAGGTGTTCATCAGTGATTGTACATCAAGAGCAAGGACATGTTGTGTGCATTTTGTTTTGTGCTTTTACCAGAACGAAACGCTCGATTGTCTGTGTGAAAACTGCGCGTGTGCACGAGCGCCAAGAGAAATGATAACAGCAGCAACGAGCACTGGCCATGATTTCAGAAACAACACGTTCCAGCGGATAGATCGCCTCTTATTTAACACCGACCTATAGCCTATCGAATTGAGATATTTCTTTCTTTTTAGGTACAATTATTCGCTGAGTTTAA
The DNA here is from genome assembly GCF_018812025.1 of Megalobrama amblycephala. NCBI lineage: Eukaryota > Metazoa > Chordata > Actinopteri > Cypriniformes > Xenocyprididae > Megalobrama > Megalobrama amblycephala. The sequence continues at coordinate 116,320 of NW_025953372.1, forward strand.
GTTCACTTTTGAGCAGATTCTCGCAGAGAGACAGCTGAAAGCGCACCCTATTTTTTTATTTTATTTTATTTTTCAAAAGTACAAGGTTTTGTTGTTATTGTGAGCGTACACAAATAAAAGTAGACTATTTGTAGTCTTGCATCAATCTGTAGGCTATCGCCAAAATGACAGAAGGCCTGTTTTAAGTTGTTTCAGCTGTCATGAGGAAAAAATCCATCAGAACGCGCCGGCGCTTTCGTCGGCCAGAGGGATAAAAATATAACCAATTTAGTTTCATATTTATATTTAAATATTGGGCTATTGCCTATTATTATTATTATTATTATTATTATTTTAAATTTCACCTATGTTCATTATGAAAAGTGAATAGCATGACGGATGCGCAATGTCGGGAGACACATGCAGCGGGTTAGACATAAGTTTGACCACTTCATTAAGTTTTGTTTTATAGTAAGTCTTTCTTTAAAGTGAATTTCGTTTTGTATAAATTGTATCTTAATTTCAATCAATGTTTCATCAACCAATTGCTTATATTTAATAATTAGGAAGAAAACCAAGAAAGTCGGGGTGTGGAATGGATTGAAGTGCGTAACAAACGAACTCATGTTTCCGCGGCCTTTAAGGCTGAATCAATATACGTCTTTCTGTTTTAATTAAATTAAATCTAATTTTATTTATTACTTTATTACATGTCTTTATTACTTAAATAATTGATAAGATGTTTTTGGTCGAACAATATATTTTAGCTGGTCTAGTTAGACACAAATTTGCGTAGTGGCTTATTGTGCAAACTTTTTTTTCCTACCACACGCCAAACTCATAACATTTCTTGCAGATTTAAAAAAAAACAAAAACAAAAACAAACAAACAAACAAAAAAAACCCACAACGCTCCGACTTTTAAAAAATCCCTCCTCGCTCCAGTCAAAACTTCGCACATACTCTGCTCGGCAGCAGCAGACGCTGGCATACGCGCGGGGGGGAGGGTTGATCCCATTCGGAACTTCTGGAGTGGAGCGTGAAACACTGCAAATCCCCATAACGCAAACAAATAAAAAAACTTACTGCAAATACTCATAACAGAGTCTAACAATTGTGTATTTCGTCAGCTTATTTCATATGATCAGATCAGGATGTTAAAATTAACAAAAAGCACCAAGATTGCAAAAAGGTCTGTCACGCGCATAGCTTAGGCTAATATTTTGAGTCTCCCGCCCTCTGGATTAATGGCTTTGGTGACAAACATTTTAAACAAAGCGCCCTTCCCCCTATCTCAAACTTGTCAACGAGCCATAATGTTACATATCTTGGTCAATTCTTTCGAGCTGCTTTACAGCTTAACCACAGTTTGCAACATCAGCAGTTATTGAAATAAACTGAATCAACACAGATCTGCTGATATAAATAAATAGGCCTAAATAAATAGGCAAAAAATGGGCAAAAACCAAGATTGGGTTTGTACGGTTCATTTGAACTATAATTTAATAATTTATGTTATGATGTTATAGAGGTACAATGTACAGATGCCTATATGTTTTGCATAAAGTAAGAATATTTAATAAAGAATCTTAAACTTCCAATGTTAAACATGTTCTCGTCATTTTGCTCTAACTGCAGTCAAAATACAAATAGGCCTATAAAATATTTTTATGCATTGTGTAGCCCATTGTGAAGAGTCAGATTAGGCGCAAACTGTAGCAGAAACTTTTTATCTTAATAGCCTAGCACTTGTTGAATAACAAAATGTTGATTATTGGGATATCAATGTTTTTTTTGTTTTTCGTAATTGTGTAGCTTATGGCATGACATTTCTTTTTGTAATGTTTATGAGCATGTTAATGGATAGAAACTGCACAATTGCAGTTTATCAGATTGTTACATAGCTATAATTGCACGATAGTTGAAAAATTAACACATTAAAATCATCTGATAATCATATAGTAGTTAACATGAACCCTTTGTAAGCGATGTATTACCATTACATCATGGGCGTACGGGACACCCCCGCACCACCAAAGCCTTTGCTTTTTTTAGAACTAAACTAAATTGACTAAAGATAAAAATAAAGCATCAAACTGAAGCCCTAAAATGCAAGCAGAATACCATAGAAAATAGTGCTAAATTACCACAAAAGGGGGAAAAAATCACTGTTTCCATCGCCGTTTGTAAGGTAGCCAAGACAACAGCAAGCTTTGATGCGCTGTTACTGTGTTACTGTTAGCAGTCATGTGCCGAGACAAATAAATATGTTCGGTCTTTGCTGAGATATTATTATTATTATTATTATTATTATTAATATTATTGCCCAAATGTAATTAATCGAAATTACTGAAAATTTGCGGCCGAAACAGCAATGTACGCGCTTGTCTAGAAGGGAACCTTATAGCCTATACGCAAATTTGTGTCTAACTTAGAATTTAGACCACCTAAAATATATTGTTAGACCAAAACATCTTATCAATTAATTAAGTAATAAAGGTATATATTTAAGAAATTTAATTAAAACAGAAAGACGTCTATTGCTTCAGCCTTATTCAAAGGCCGCGGAAACATGAGTTCGTTTGTTACGCACTTCAATCCATTCCACACCCAACGTTCTTGGTTTTCTTCCTAATTATTAATAATTGGTTGATGAAACATTGATTGAAATTAAGATACAATTTCTACAAAACGAAATTCGTTTTAAAGAAAGACTTACTATAAAACAAAACTTAATGAAGTGGTCGAAGACATGTCTAACCCGCTGCATTTGTCTCCCAACATTGCGCATCCGTCATGCTATTCACTTTTCATAATCAACATTGGTGACATCTTAAAAAAAATTATATTAGGCTATAGCCCAATATTTAAATATAAATATGAAACTAAATTGGCTACATTTTTATCCCTCTGGCCGACGAATGCGCCGGCGCGTTCTGATGGATTTTTTCCTCATGACAGCTGAAACAACTTAAAACAGGCCTTCCGTCATTTTTGGCGATAGCCTACAGATTGATGCAAGACTACAAATGGTCTACTTTTATTTGTGTACCCTCACAATAACAACAAAACCTTGTTCTTTTGAAAAATAAAATAAAATAAAATAAAAAATAGGGTGCGCTTTCAGCTGTCTCTCTGCAATATAGTGTGCAATATAACGTGTTCATGTTTCGCGTGTAAAAAAACACAGTATTTTTCACATAATTTACTTATCTGTATACCGCTGTTTAAACGTGTCTGTGGACATTATATTTGTGTAACTATAGATAAAAACGGGCTGATGACTTCCTTGTTCTATGAAGTCCCTCCTTCAGAAATACGTAACGAGTTCTGATTGTGCCAGCGGTTCCTGTGTTGTGATTCGACAGCAGCTTAGCGCACCTTGCCCGGAAAGGTCACGCCTCTTACCATAACGTGGAGATGCATGCGCTCAGTGTTATTCTCCTGCTCCATCTTTCAAGAATAATCTTTGTGCGAATCCGGCATTAAACTGATTGAGATTGAGGAAGCTGTCCTCAGCAAAATGTGCTGCACATAGTTTTACATGTGGATTATAATTTTCAGGAACCGAGTTAAACATAAATTGTAACCATTGATCTCCAAGTACAGCGTCCCTGGGAAGGCCAAACAAAGGTGATTGGACTGCGGGATGAAAATAACAGCGTTTCGACGACATGGCGACAAACACACTCTACAAACGCAACTCTTGCTCTTCTCCGTGGGAGCGCAACAAGACCATGCCCCCTTTTTTTGTGTATTCCTGTGGGCGGAGGTTAGTCAAAAAACTGTTTTAGTGACGTCATTAAAGAAGGAAGTAGAGGGATGTAGTCCAAACTGGCCGTTCGATGTAGGCAACTTCTGTTAAATAAAATATCTCGCTTGGCATTGAACTTTGAGCTTTAAAATTTTACAGATTTTATTTATACTCTAACAACAACATTACACACTAACTAAAGTTTGAAACATGGGATCACGAAGAACGGGACCTTTAAAATAAAGTTGTGTGTTCAGTAGTGCATTATTTTGTGCAAATCGTGAAATTTCACTGGCAACGGTATTGACTACTGATTTTGGTATTGAGGCAACCATGACTTAATCTCAAGTCACAGCCTCTCAGTAACAGTAATATTCAGTTTTATTATATTTCTACTAGAAGTCAAATTGATGTGCCAGGTTTTAAGCAACATCCCATGGAGAAAAAAAACCTTTTTCTTTTCATTCCCACAGTGAACTGCACTACTCATTTATTTACACTGGTATTTTACTCATAGCTCTCTCCCTTTGCATTTTGCATGAACTATATTACGAATCTTTATTCCCCCTCTCTCTCCCCCTGTTTTCCATCATCAGTATCATGCTGTTGGCTAAACCTGTGTTGTGTAATCCTCAGCAGTGTATGATGGAATAGAAACAGTGCTTTGTTCTCCACAACTAGTTGATGCTTGAATCTCATAACATGCCATTAGCAAGAGAGAAATAGATTCCAGTTTCATAATGGAGCATCAGAGCTCTTTAGTTACACTGGGCAGAAAGTTCCTTGAGTCTTCTGCTCTTATGAAACAGGAGATGAGAAATGGAAAGAGCCGGAAAGAGAGGGAACATTTGGTAAAGAAGGAAAGAGTTATGGGAACGTTTGAGAGGAAAGTTCCAGTTTTTATGAATTTTATTACACAGTAAATAAGATGAATATCAATATTGTTATGTTGGTGAAAAATAAGTCCCAGGTTTGAATCGAGGTGATTTTGCGTTTTGGTGAACAAATTAGTGAGATTGATTGTATTTGTTTTGTGATTTTACTGATTTGATTAACTTGATCTGTACTGTACAGTGTTAACTTAGCATCCACCTGTCCATTCACACAATCCTGATGATTAGAGACTGGCAAGGTGTATTATAGTCATAGCTGTAGTTCTGGCTCTTCAATGGACAACACATTTGATGTGTTATGTAATGTCATGAATTAAATATAGCCAAAGTGTTGCGGGTTCTGTGATCAAAGCAATTCTCTCAGCCTATGTGGCAAAAGAAAATACTCAAAAAAAAAAAAAAAAAAAAAAAAAAACAATGTTAAACCTCAGTGTGTGATGGAGATCTGAAAGCTCAGCACTGCTTCTGTATGTGAAGTGTCATGAGATGATTAGTTATTATGTAATAACTTTACATGCAGCCTTTGACAAGTGCAGTGAAGATTACATGCAGATACTATAAAGCAGTGCTTCTCAACTTTTGCTACAGTAAATGCAACTAAGCATATACAGGTGCTGGTCATATAATTAGAATATCATCAAAAGGTTGATTTATTTCACTAATTCCATTCAAAAAGTGAAACTTGTATATTATATTCATTCATTACACACAGACTGATATATTTCAAATGTTTATTTCTTTTAATTTTGATGATTATAACTGACAACTAAGCAAAATCTCAAATTCAGTATCTCAGAAAATTTGAATATTACGTAAGACCAATACAAAGAAAGGATTTTTAGAAATCTTGGCCAACTGAAAAGTATGAACATAAAGTATGAGCATGTACAGCACTCAATACTTAGTTGGGGCTCCTTTTGCCTGAATTACTGCAGCAATGCGGCGTGGCATGGAGTCGATCAGTCTGTGGCACTGCTCAGGTGTTATGAGAGTCCAGGTTGCTCTGATAGTGGCCTTCAGCTCTTCTGCATTGTTGGGTCTGGCATATCGCATCTTCCTCTTCACAATACCCCATAGATTTTCTATGGGGTTAAGGTCAGGCGAGTTTGCTGGCCAATTAAGAACATGGTCCTTAAACCAGGTACTGGTAGCTTTGGCACTGTGTGCAGGTGCCAATTCCTGTTAGAAAATGATATCTGTATCTCCATAAAGTTGGTCAGCAGCAGGAAGCATAAAGTGCTCTAAAACTTCCTGGTATACGGCTGCGTTGATCTTGGACCTCAGAAAACACAGTGGACCAACACCAGCAGATGACATGGCACCCCAAACCATCACTGACTGTGGAAACTTTACACTGGACCTCAAGCAACGTGGACTGTGTGCCTCTCCTCTCTTCCTCCAGACTCTGGGACCCTGATTTCCAAAGGAAATGCAAAATTTACTTTCATCAGAGAACATAAATTTGGACCACTCAGCAGCAGTCCAGTCCTTTTTGTCTTTAGACGCTTCTGACGCTGTCTGTTGTTCAAGAGTGGCTTGACACAAGGAATGCGACAGCTGAAACCCATGTCTTGCATATGTCTGTGCGTAGTGGTTCTTGAAGCACTGACTCCAGCTGCAGTCCACTCTTTGTGAATCTCTCCCACATTTTTGAATGGGTTTTGTTTCACAATCCTCTCCAGGGTGCGGTTATCCCTATTGCTTGTACACTTTTTTCCTACCACATCTTTTCCTTCCCTTCGCCTCTCTATTAATGTGCTTGGACACAGAGCTCTGTGAACAGCCAGCCTCTTTTGAAATGACCTTTTGTGTCTTGCCCTCCTTGTGCAAGGTGTCAATGGTCATCTTTTGGACAACTGTCAAGTCAGCAGTCTTCCCCATGATTGTGTAGCCTACAGAACTAGACTGAGAGACCATTTAAAGGCCTTTGCAGGTGTTTTGAGTTAATTAGCTGATTAGAGTGTGGCACCAGGTGTCTTCAATGTTGAACCTTTTCACAATATTCTAATTTTCTGAGATACTGAATTTGGGATTTTCCTTAGTTGTCAGTTATAATCATCAAAATTAAAAGAAATAAACATTTGAAATATATCAGTCTGTGTGTAATGAATGAATATAATATAAAAGTTTCACTTTTTGAATGGAATTAGTGAAATAAATCAACTTTTTGATGATATTCTAATTATATGACCAGCACATGTAGTTATGCAGAGTTATTATGCAGAGAATAGCGAGATAAATAGGCTAATTCATTTTATAAAAGGAAGTGAAAACTGTATCTTTTGACGTCAAAAGCCATGTGTCCAATCAAAGTGTACAGTATTTTGGTGTAGATCCATCTGTCACTAGATGGCTAGCCAAATTAGGCAGATCTCAAAATGAATAATTATGTAACTTGCCCCCGTCCTCAAAAAACATGAACAAATCTACATAAGGTAATATAAAATAATATAAAATACATTTTGGTGCTGTGTTGGGTTGCCACTTGACAAATATAAAATGTGGGTCCTGTAGCAAAACTATTTGAGAACCAAATGTCTCTTTCATTTATAGGAAAAAATTATACCAATTTAGTTTTTGTGTTTACTGTTCTTTTTCTTTGAAGAATGGTGATTGAATTTTCATTTTAGTTAAGTTAAATAACCTGTCTCAAAGATTAAAAAATGGGTACATTTACAGGCTCCTCTCTCCCTTAATAATGAGTGTGTTAAGAAATGTGCCAGTGCATCTTTTCATTTGATCAGAGCCTAGAATCTCAGCTTGAAATGTTCGTGTGTACGTGTGGGATTGACTAGTGCAGCATCATTTTGTGTTTGTGTGTGTGCAGGCAAGCATGGGACCTTGCGGTGGACATCTGCCTCTCACAGCTTCCCACCATCATCGAGGAGGGCACAGCCTTCAGGGTGAGCATGACTTATTCTGGCTCTGAGTGAATTTAGAGAGACAGAGAGAGGCTAATTCCTGATCAGTAATCCGGTGCCTCTTATATCAATTGTTCCTTTGCCTTGTTTTGGCACTGCAGCCCTACTTATGATGAATCAGTTGTAGAATCTCTAATCGTTCCCAAAAGTGAATTGTTTATTTGCCATCATTAGTCATTGAATTTACTTTTTTCCCCTCCCTCTCTCTCTCTCTCTCTCTCTCTCTCTCTCTCTCTCTCTCTCTCCACCTCTCTCTCTCTCTCTCTCTCTCTCCACCTATTCTTGTGTTGTGCTCTGTTTTACTGAATATGAGGTGCAATACCTGCTTCAGAGCTACTGGAATATTCCTGTATAATCAGTATAATCCAATAAACTAAAACAGACTTTTTTTTTTTCTTTTTTTTTGATAATACTGCCGATGCATTTAATATGGTTAATTTCTGTTAAAAAAAAAAAAAAAGTATAGTTCAGATCTGTCTGTCTACTTACATTAACACAGAAAGTGAAAAGACTCAATTGAGATGGGCAAGGTTAGTAAATGAGTGATGGGGCAGGAGAGAAAGTATTATGTAAGACTTATATAACTCTACTGGGATCAATACAGCTGTCTTGATCACTTATGTACACTGTTTATGGCTGATTTAACAAAGTGCTGTTTCACTTTGCTCACTCCTGTGCTCACTCCATACGTGTGTGTGTATTTTCTATATTTTTTCAGCATCACAATAGAGTTTGTTTATTTATCCACAGCATAGTCCATTCTTCGCTGAGCAGCTGACAGCCTTTCAGGTGTGGTTGACAATGGGCGTGGAGAACAGAAACCCACCGGAGCAGCTGCCTATTGTTCTGCAGGTAACTTCCAACAAAAACTTTCTCAATGGCTCAATGGTTTCAAAATCTACTGAACTGCCTACCTAGACAACATTTTTATTAAACATTGATCATTTTATTGACATGACGTCTGTTCCAAAAGACTGGCAGCAACATCGTTCTGCTTCCTAAGAAACCTTATTTTGGCCTAAATTCTAAGACATCATTGCATTTTGCCTCACAGAGAATGTGACAAGCTCTGTGAAAACATCTGAACAAGATGGCAGAGGAGTTGAGAGAAATATTGATTATAAATGCATTTACAGGTGCTGGTCATATAATTAGAATATCATCAAAAAAGTTGATTTATTTCACTAATTCCATTCAAAAAGTGAAACTTGTATATTATATTCATTCATTACACACAGACTGATATATTTCAAATGTTTATTTCTTTTAATTTTGATGATTATAACTGACAACTAAGGAAAATCCCAAATTCAGTATCTCAGAAAATTTGAATATTACTTAAGACCAATACAAAGAAAGGATTTTTAGAAATCTTGGCCAACTGAAAAGTATAAACGTGAAAAGTATGAGCATGTACAGCACTCAATACTTAGTTGGGGCTCCTTTTGCCTGAATTACTGCAGCAATGCGGCGTGGCATGGAGTCGATCAATCTGTGGCACTGCTCAGGTGTTATGAGAGCCCAGGTTGCTCTGATAGTGGCCTTCAGCTCTTCTGCATTGTTGGGTCTGGCATATTGCATCTTCCTCTTCACAATACCATAGATTTTCTATGGGGTTAAGGTCAGGCGAGTTAGCAGGGATTAGCACCAATTAAGAACAGGGATACCATGGTCCTTAAACCAGGTACTGGTAGCTTTGGCACTGTGTGCAGGTGCCAAGTCCTGTTGGAAAATGAAATCTGCATCTCCATAAAGTTGGTCAGTAGCAGGAAGCATGAAGCGCTCTAAAACTTCCTGGTATACGGCTGCATTGACCTTGGACCTCAGAAAATACAATGGACCAACACCAGCAGATGACATGGCACCCCAAACCATCACTGACTGTGGAAACTTTACACTGGACCTCAAGCAACGTGGACTGTGTGCCTCTCCTCTCTTCCTCCAGACTCTGGGACCCTGATTTCCAAAGGAAATGCAAAATTTACTTTCATCAGAGAACATAACTTTGGACCACTCAGCAGCAGTCCAGTCCTTTTTGTCCTTAGACACTTCTGACGCTGTCTGTTGTTCAAGAGTGGCTTGCAGGGTTTCCGCGGGGTCTTAAAAAGTCTTAAAAAGTCTAAAATTCTGAACTTTAAATTTAAGGCCTTAAAAAGTCTTAAAAACGGCCAGATTTTCATCCGAGGTCTTAAATTTCATTTAGTCAGGTCTTAAATTTTTTTACCCATTTCCAGAAACGCTACCTGCTGAAAGTTATTACAAAGTAGCAAAAAAGTAGCGAGTCGTAGTTCTTTCTGGTGTATATTGGTGTTGGTATACGCGGTGATACAACTACAAATCCCGTGATAAATGCAATACCTGCCCGCGAAATACGTCTGCGTCTCCTCAGAGTTTGTTAAAGTTCGGCTACGTGTGGAAAATGGGAAAGTGTACTTTCAACGAGACATGGCTAGATCACAGCGATTTCTGCTGTTGGTTACAAGCGGTACCCAGCTCCAGGTACGAGGCTCACTGCAAACTTTGCAAAAACAAAAAAAAATCAGTTAGAGAGTCTGGGTGTGAAGCGGTGTAAAGGCGCTGGAGTCACACGCCAGAGCGGAGAAACACAAGCTAGCCGCAAAATCCCTTCAGCGGACTCGGCCAATTAGCCTCACCACTGCCGTCGTCCTCCTCAATGCCTGGTTCCTCCGGTCTCCAGCGCAATATCATCACAGCTCCGTCGAACAACCTTCGGGGTACTTTTGGAGCGACTGACACATCAAAAGCCGAGGTGATTTGTATACTACACACGGTGACTAAACAAACACTAACGTTACTCATTTAATAGCAACAGTGAGATTAGCGATCTCTTCCAAGTGATGTTCCCTGATTCAGTAATCGCGAAGCCGTTCTCTTGCGGGCCCAACAAGATCGCTTATGGCGAGATTTGGATTGGGGGAGTTTATAAAGAGGGAATTGATTCGTACTCTTACCGGGCCGTATGTCGTAACGTTCAATGAAAGCCAAAATCAGACCACCAGGACCATTGTTCTGGAACAATGGAATTGTTAAGTCGAGGTACCTGGGCTCACAGTTCATGGGACAGTGCGGGACACACACACACACACACACACACACACACACACATACATATATCAGATAATCCATGTTAGATAGATACTCTAATTATCCCGAGGTAAGTATCTATCTATGTAAAATGGATTATCTGGTGTGAGTGTGTGTGTGTGTGTGTGTGTGTGTGTGTGTGTGTGCGCTACATTGGTTGTTACATGGGTTGGAGTAGCCTGTTCAATCTTTATTAGGCTATTAATATGCTGTTTTGTAATGTAAATAAATATGAGATGAAATCTATTCTATTTGAGGGCAAGTTTGTTTTAGCCTATTTTCATTTTGGGCCTAAGGTTTTGGGCATTTGGCACATTGATGTGTGTGGAAGGTTACTAATGTGATTGCTTTATCTGTAAATTAAATTAATGCTTTTTCAATGACTGAATTCATTGAAATAAAATGATTTTTTCAGAATTTCTTTGATTTGAATATTTTTTGGTAATGCGTCGTGTAGGTCTTAAATTTCAATCTTTATGGTCTTAAAATGTCTTAAAAAGGTCTTAAATTTGACTTACTGAAACCTGCATAAACCCTGGGCTTGACACAAGGAATGCGACAGCTGAAACCCATGTCTTGCATATGTCTGTGCGTAGTGGTTCTTGAAGCACTGACTCCAGCTGCAGTCCACTCTTTGTGAATCTCCCCCACATTTTTGAATGGGTTTTGTTTCACAATCCTCTCCAGGGTGTGGTTATCCCTATTGCTTGTACACTTTTTTTCTACCACATCTTTTCCTTCCCTTCGCCTCTCTATTAATGTGCTTGGACACAGAGCTCTATGAACAGCCAGCCTCTTTTGCAATGACCTTTTGTGTCTTGCCCTCCTTGTGCAAGGTGTCAATGGTCGTCTTTTGGACAACTGTCAAGTCAGCAGTCTTCCCCATGATTGTGTAGCCTACAGAACTAGACTGAGAGACCATTTAAAGGCCTTTGCAGGTGTTTTGAGTTAATTAGCTGATTAGAGTGTGGGACCAGGTGTCTTCAATATTGAACCTTTTCACAATATTCTAATTTTCTGAGATACTGAATTTGGGATTTTCCTTAGTTGTCAGTTATAATCATCAAAATTAAAAGAAATAAACATTTGAAATATATCAGTCTGTGTGTAATGAGTGAATATAATATACAAGTTTCACTTTTTGAATGGAATTAGTGAAATAAATAAACTTTTTGATGATATTCTAATTATATGACCAGCACCTGTATTTCAACAAGAATTAAATATAGTTTAGGGTTGTTTTGTTTCAAGTGGTCAATTTCAAGCATAAGCTATTGTATGTGAATAAACAATTACTGTAAAATACTATTAATTTTAGTATTTGTCATGCTTACATTACATCAGTTCATTTCTCAAAACACATGAATAAAGTTGGCTTTTCTCCAGGGTTTGGTATGTAACCAGCGAATTTTCAAAATCTTTCAAACTGTAACTAAAATTCAAACATTTTACAACAGAATGCTATCATAACTATTACATTTGTGAAAATTTCAGTTTCCTATCTGGTCACCCATCAGATATAATCAACTCAAAGTCAGGGGAATTAAAAAAATAAATAAAAAAAATGTACTCCTAGAAAAAATTAGAAGTCTTAAACAACAAATATTCTGCTTGCACACTAAAAAAAAAAAAAAAAAAAAAGTGGCTTTGCAATACCAATACATAGAGGTAATCACTCAGAATAAAAAATACCCTCAAGTACCCTCCATTGGGCCAAATATATGTGTTTTGTTGGTGGTGGCTTATTAGAAACATTTATTAGTAACTTTAGTAACAGTTAGCTCCAAAATTAGCTGACATAATTATTTTTCAAGTACTGCATGGCTGAACTAGTTACAGGTCCCCCAGGAAACCACAGGTAGATGCTAGGGGTTCCACAGAAAAATGAAGACAAAAAAAAAAAAAAAAAAAATCAAAATGTAAGGGTTGTCAAATTCAACATATTTACTTCAACATATTTAACTCTCTTACTTTTTTAAACGTAATCATTTAAAAAATGCTTTGAGATTTTATTCATTGTAAAAAAAGAGCTTCACAGATAATCTGAATTTAATTTATTTCTTATGCTAATAATAGTGGATAGAAAAATAAGTAACTTAATGTAAAGTAAATATTTCCATATAATATTTTGTTAATAAAACACACAAATTTATAATAAAAATGTGAATCGTAAGAAAGGTTGGTCTGAATTTTGGCGGGGGTTGCGCATGATTTCATAAAGCTGAAAACTCTTTTTCATGGCAAATACACACGAAAATATTGTCACTATGTATGTCTTGCCTCGTATTCGCATAACACATCGGTTCTATCCTATAAGTAGTACTGTCAATATTAATGGATGCAATTGATTTTATCTGTCTAACATGTTAAAAATAATTAACGCAACATTTTTTTCCTTTGGCTAGTGTTACATTATATGATCACGCTGTTCTTCATGCAAATGCTTTTCAACCATTCAAGAGCGACAAGACAAACGAGAATGCGCTGTCTGTGAATGTTGTCCTCATTAGAGCAGTTAAATAAGTAGGCCTATTAAACGAACGTAAAAAGTTGTGAGAAAATTGACACGTCAAATATGCATCATGTGCAGCAGCGGCAGATCTTAAAGTGACAACAGCCACTAATGCTGTCTATCTTTAATGATAATCGAACAAAGGAAACAGAGAAAATTACTCACTGCTCTTGACTAAAGAAATTTTGTAGCTTTAATAAGGATTAATATATATATACATAATTTTAACATATAATTCAGGTCTGATCGCGCTCTGACAGCGGAAGTGATGTCTAGCACTCATTGAAGTATATGCGCGAGTCATCAATGCCATTGTCAGAGCGCGATTTTTGGTGAACTAACCCTTTAAGTCATTTTGTATAAAAGGATCTGCTAAATGCATCAATGTAATGTGAATGAGACTGTCAAATACTCCAAAATCTTGTTGTGTACAGCATGTTCCCTTAGTTCAGACAGTAGAGCATGGCACTAGATAAAATATAAGCTAATGTAAATGTAATGTAAATGCTTCCTGATCACATTTTTTGTTTCCTGCTGACCATCTCTTGTATTGGATTGTGTGTCATGTTTCTGTGTATCACTTTAAGAGATGTGGACTCTTCACAGATGGGCTCAGATTTTCACACTTATATTAAACTCAGCAGCCGGTCATGCTTTTACACACACACACACACACACACACACACACACACACACACACACACACACACACACACACACACACACACACACACACACACACACACACACCTTGTAAGTGCTGACTAATCTTCCATTTGGCTAGAGTAAAAAAACAACCTCCCTCATATTCTTCTCACTTCTTTCACTTATTTCTATTCTTTAATTTCTCCCCTTCCTTCCTTTCTTCCTTCCGTCCATAGGCCTCATGGTATTAAGGAACACCCTGTTATAGCCAAGGTGCATGCTGATAATTTTCACAGTCCATGATTTGACGTGACCCTGCGATCTATTAATACCTTGATGGCAGGGTGGCGTATTGTTTTGCCAGGAGATTGTAGGCGTTTTGGAGTTTGTGTGTGTTTTTGTGTGGGCATTGAGGTGGGCAGTCCTTCTGTTGCACTCCTTACACAGCACGCTCTGTCTCTGGGCAGGCCTGTATCCGGGCCCCCTCACCATGCTAAGAGTGTGTGCCACAATATCTAGATGCTTTAAATACATACACACGTATGCAGGGTTTTAAAATGCTGGCATAGGAATATGCAAACTAGAACTGTTACCTAAAACTAAAATGTATGCTTCTCGTGATCTCAGATCTTTTGATCTAAAGGCTTATGCTTAAATGCTTAAAATTACTTTTGAAATTAAAAATAAATTTTTGCCAACCTAAGATTTTATTTATTTATTTATTTATTTTAACAAAACTAACAATTTTAAAGGGGTCAGATGATGCTATTTTAAAAGTTCATTATTTTGTATAATGAGTGTAGTAATATGGGTTAACATGCTTTAATGTTTACATATACTGTACATTATTGTAGTACCTTCATTCCTAGTCAGTCTGAAACGCTCTGACTGAGTACCAGTTTCTACAAAATCCCTCCTTCCTAAAAGAGCTGATTGTCCAGCTGACCTAGTGTGTTGTGATTTGCCAAACACCTCAAGCATGTGTCAGAACTGTAACGGACCTTCCCATAATCATGAGCTTCAGCTTCCAAGGCTTATAAAGCAGTTGTAAACACATAGCTAACAATGTTGTTTTATTGTATCAGTTCAACCTCAAGTCAGATTCGATTCATCAAGCAGATAGATTGGAACCAGTTTTGCAAGCACTACTTAAGCTGAAGTTTTCACAGTTGTAAGTTAATTTTGTAACTCTCTTACTTTTTAGATCTTAACCAATGATTCCAAATTTTATCCGTTTTTGGAAGGCCAAACCAAGGGGTTATGCTTTCGCACCGAAACACACAGCATCTCGGTGACATGGTTACAACACTACAATTCACTAAAGCCTACACTACAATTCTTTCATTTTGTGTGCATTTGGGCGTGCATTATGCTAATATTTCATATTGTGATATAGACATTTGTGGATGTGACACCTGGGCTTTGATCGAGCTGCTTTTGGCAGGTCTGGAGCAGTGTTCCCTTTTGTGGGAGACTGTGAGCTTTGTAACTATGCAAACAAGCACCCATCATGCATGTGAAGTCATTTAGTATGGTTTTAAATGTGTCTAGAGTAGACAGTCATACATCATAGTATTCCTTTCACACACATCATTTCCCAGAATTGTCTTATGTACCCCCACATCCCTACAAGTTAGGCTTAAATACCCCTTCATCATCCTGAAACTGTGGTTCCTTGTATATCATACTATATTAATATCATTTAGAATGGTGATTAATATTATTGTTGCATTTAAACATAAAGGATACCACAAGTTAAAAACAGACACACCAAGTAAGTAGCTTCCTCCCCCATTATTGAGACATTTTAGCTTGTTAGTCTTTCACAAGTTGAAGTCCTGGTGCATGACATCATATCCTGTTAACCATATTTGTGATTTTGCATGCCTGAAACTTATTTTGACCACCCCTTTTATCAATAACACAGACACATATGGAAGTATTAATGAATCACCACCCTAACCACAGATGTACACACACAGGTGGGCAGTGATTAGCTTGTGCCAGCCCACAGGGAGTGTGTGTGAACTTAAGCACCTGGGCAAATGATTATATTAGTTGTTTCCCCATTGTATAGGAATGTTTATCTTCCTGCTTTTGTGTAGGCATGGATGTGAGACATTTGGTGATTCCTGTTGGTGTGGGGTGTATTAAATATATCTGTTTGCCCTCTTTCATCCATGGCCCTCCTGTAGAGTTAAACACTGACACACTCTGTCGTCCACTCCCCACTGACTCCACTAGTGACTCCACTAGCTGTGGAACAGAGCAGAACATCAGATTTATTTTCTTTCATCTGGTTTCTCTTAGGTCCTCTTGAGTCAGGTACACAGACTGAGAGCACTAGATTTGCTGGGGCGATTTCTGGACCTGGGCCCTTGGGCCGTCAGTTTGGTGAGACAGCAGATAACACACCTCTAACATTTATTTTGATCTTTCTTTTACTTTAAATCTTACATGAATTAAAGTGCTACTTAATTAACTGTATTAAATAACCTTTAGATAATACATATATCAGTCAATTTACTTACATCTTATGTAGGGGATGGGCAGCTTCGGTCCTGGAGGGCACTCTCCTGCAGAGTTTAGCTCCAACCCTAATCAAACACACCTGAACCAGCTAATCAATGTCTTTAGGATTACTAGAAAGCTATGGCCAAGTGAGTTTTTATCAGGGTTGGAGCTCAACTCTGCAGGATAGTTGGCCCTCCAGGACTCTAGCTGCCCATTCCAGCCTTATGTAGAATTTGGATGTTACGTATGGATAGTTATGTAGCGCCAGAGTTTGCTTGAATTTACATACACAATCAAACAATGATATTCTGAATACAAGAGACCTGTTAAGGAGAAACAAATCTAAATAAATCAATTGCTTAAGTATTTCAAAGAAAACATTTGGCTGCCTTAAATCACTGTCATCCTCTAAAATTCTCTCTCTCTCTCTCTCTCTCTCTCCCTCCCTCCCCCCTCCCTCTCACTCTCTCACACACTTTGTCTTTTTGCTCTCTGCAGGCTCTTTCAGTGGGGATTTTTCCATACGTGTTGAAACTGTTGCAGAGTTCAGCGAGAGAGCTCAGGCCTCTTTTGGTCTTCATCTGGGCAAAGATCTTAGCTGTAGATAGTGTATGTAAACCTCTTCATCCTTTGCATTTTATCCCTTGCTTTAACCAGAATTCCACATACTGTAATTCAATTAAACAATTGACATTTAGATACTAATGACCAGCTAAAAGCCTTTTATAATTTAAACTATCAAACGTGATACTTCAATCTGATAAAGAAAAAAAAACATAATATTTTGGTAAACATAAAATTTCTTACTTCACTGTAGACCTATTAATTTTCATTATATTTAAAAATAAATATAATGTAACTGATAATTGTCAGATGTGTTATTAAAAATGTCTAGAAACAGTCTAATTTGCATATTTGAAAAGTTTAAATATGTAAAGTCACAATAATATTCTTGTGTATTTTAATATGACAAAATTTGATTAAGAAAAGGAAAAATGTGAATTTGTAAACTTAACCATTGTAGTACAAAAAACTGAATGTTTAAATATTTCCACAATCTAAGAGTTGATCAGTCGCGTGTTTTATGTGCATTACTGATTGATCAATATGATTTAGAGATCAGACTCTCAGCACAGTTTAACTCCTGCTTTAAGAAGTGTTCACCAAAAGAAAGACTAAAAATGAATAGAAAGAGATGAAAATGCTCTTCTTTAAGAGCTCAGAAGTGTGTCCTATTGTACATTTGAATATATTTGTACAACATAAACATCAGAAACATTTATGCCTGTGCCTTGTTCCTGTTGGAAAACTCATCTATCATCCAAACAAACTCTATTAATAATTCTTAAAGTCAGCGTAAATTGCCATTAGAATCCCACTTTACTTTCATAGTGCATCACATGGATTGTGAAATTCATTGGATAGTGAAAAGCGAGCGTCACATACAAAAATGTAGCCAAACCAAATATGAGTTTGCTTAAACAATGTCTAAGTAGCTATTTGGCTGTTGGTTAACATTCAGTCAGCAGAAGGTCATTTCAGAAGAAGAAGTAACTAACTTCAACTCCAACATTTCTGAATTGTTCACTAGAATGTAAATACATTTTTGTGGTTTTACTGATTTATAAAGGCTAAATTGTTTTATTATTATTATTATTATTATTATTAAAATTCTAAAACAAAAGAAAAATGTATCATGAAATCAAGGTAGTTCCAAGGTAGATATTTTCTTGCACATTTCTGGTCTAGCGAAGGATTAATCTGTTAATGTTATTTCTAATTTAAATAATTTTTTTAACTAAATCATTTTAATATAACTTTGTTTATAATGTTCAGAATGTATTGTAATAAACCTCGTTGAAAGCCAAAACACGTCTGTCAAAGAAATTCTCCTACCACAGCTATTTGATTTAGTCACAGGGAATTCACTTTATTTCACATGTACACAAATATAATTCCTGACACAGGCACGGGTAGATACGGCAAATGGGGGCAATAAACAGAGCAACCCGCAATTCACCACCACACCTTACATACAGTGAATTTCACACTCAATTCATTAAATATTTAGCACTCCAACAGCACGCTTACACAGCACACCGTGAACACACAAAAGGCACGTTTCTTCATTCATTTAACCCCCAACTTCCCTCCCATACCCGTTGTCCGTCATACAACAAACAGTCCATGAATACATAAATAAATAAATGGAATAAAAGTTAAAAGCACTTCCCTCTCCCCAGGTCAAGGAGACCCATCCATAAGGGGTAAAGCAGAGCACGGGCAACTCGTGTCGTCCGCCAAGGAGCGTCCCTTCGCTGTAAAGAGGCGGCGCTTAAGTCACAAGTCCATTCATAAAACAGTCAATCCGTTTTCGGCAGCAACTTCGTCCTTGTGCTGAGTTCATAAGCACCACGCAAAAATCCGTCCCCTCAGCCGTGTCAAAGTTGGGTGATGCGTGGCGCCAGCAATCAGTGTGCCGAGGCAAGTGACACTAAGTCAAATCCCCCCTCTACCTCCGCTCTCTAATATTAAAGACAGCTAGCTAACTATCTATCTTCATCTCCGGAGGGCCTATTGCCCCCGAGAGACAGCAAAACGTACCCCACTAGTCACCGCCTTAGGCCCCCTTCCTTCCCCACCACGCCACTTTTTAAAGTGTCCTTTGTGCGGTCCTCCACAGGTGCACCCCATCATAATAGTCACATGATTGTCCAATGACGACACAATGACGACACAGTACACTATTCCCCCTCTAATTCAGAAGAACTCGTCCTCGAGTCAAGATGATAATCCTTAGCCCAAACTGGCAATTTCCTTTGTCGTACAGGTCGAAGCATTTCTGCACTCTGCATTAAATCTGCTCCATTGTCCGCTGATTCAGATGCTAGCCCAGGGCTAAACTCCACAATTGACCCTGGCTTCTGAGTCGATGACACCGATGAACCATGTCGAAGAGGTCCATCCTTCTCTCCCAAGGGGCAAGACTGTCCCTCCATATGTCGTCTCTCACTTCCAACTGGAGGCACCGACTGAAGGACTGGCTGATCAACCGGCTGCTGCAGTGATGGTTGCTCAGACTCATCGCTTCCCCCCAGTCTCTCTGCAACAAATCGAGAAACATATGGTTTTAAACGGTTGTAATGAACAACTACAGCAGCGCCCCCTTCTGTTGACTGTAGTTGATACAATACATCCGACAGTCGCTCAATCACTTTGAAGGGACCTTTATAATTTCTCTGCAACTTAAAGCAAACTCCTTTTTTTCGAGCCTTATTTCGAACCCAGACTAATTCCCCCACTGAATAATATTGCACCTGGGCCCGAAAATCAAAATGCTTTTTCTGCTGCGAAGAAGCCTGTAACTGATGTTGCTGTACTGCCCCCACCACAGTAGACAAAGTCTCGGCCATGCGTTGCACATAATCATTTGGAGATTCAAAAGCCTCTTCCAAATTCGCATTCAACATAACATCCACTGGTAATACCATCTCCCTACCAAACACCACCTTATAGGGGGTAAAACCAGTAGTTGCATGGACACTGCTACGATATGCCATCATCACATAAGGTAACAATGAATCCCAATTCTGTTGGTTCTTATCCACAAAAAGTGACAGCATAGAAAGCAAAGTCCTATTAAAACGCTCAATGAGCCCATCTGACTGAGGATTATAGGGGGAAGTACGCGTTTTATTAATCTCCAATAACCGACATAATTCCTGAAAAAGAACTGATTCAAAATTTCTGCCCTGATCGGAATGGAGACTCCGAGGGACACCATAACGGCACACCCACTGCTCCACTAAAACTTTGGCAACTGATCGTGCTTCTTGATTAGGCAAAGCAAAAGCTTCCGTCCACTTAGAAAAATAATCTCCCACAACCAAAATATAATGATTTTTATCAATTGTTTCTGGAAGTGGACCCAAAATATCCAAAGCAACACGCTCATAAGGGCGAGAAATAGCAGAAGGGCACAATGGGGCCTGGGGGTTGCGAGTTGGAAGCTTTCGTGAGGCGCAGTCCGAACACTCCCGACACCACCTCCTCACATCCGCAAACCACCCCGGCCAATAAAAACGATCTTTAACTTTACCTTGAAGTTTTTGCACCCCTAGGTGGCCACCAGTAACGGCATTATGCAACATTGTCAGAACTTTTGGAACCAAACACTTTGGGAGTACGACCTGCACTTTATTGGCTGCATCAGAATTACGTGGAGGGACACGCACCAATAACTGGTCACGTATCTGAAGCTGATCCCACACTACTGCAAATTTTCGCAACCCTGGGTAACTTTCTATCTCCCCACGCTCCTCTGATGGCTTAATTAGCAAGTGAAGCAGCTGACCCAACTCACTATCCTCCCTCTGCAAATTAACCAAGTCATCTTCTAACGTTTCTCTAAACAGTGGCTTCTCACTCGAGTTAACCACTTGCACTACCCTTACAGGGCAAGTTTCTTCACTAGCCTCACCCCCAACCCCCTTAGGCACCTGATCCAAAACTGAATTCAGGCCTGGCAGTCTTGATAGAGCATCAGCGTTAGCATGTTGCTTACCTGACCTATGCACAATCCTGTATTGAAAGCTTGCTAGCTGTTCTAGCCAACGAGCCAGCTGTCCTTCAATTCCTTGAAAGTTATGCAACCACCGCAGGGAATTATGATCAGTACGAAGCACAAACTCTGCCCCTAGAAGGTAATGCTTGAAATGTTTGGTAAATGTCACCATACTCAGTAATTCCTTTTTGGTGGTTGCATACTTACGTTCTTGTTTAGTCAAAGACCGGCTGGCATAAGCCACAACACGTTCCATCCCTCCCTCCACCTGGGACAATACAGCACCTATCCCAACATCGGAAGCGTCAGTGTCCAAAATGAATTGTCTCAAGGGGTCTGGATATGCCAATACTGGAGCTGAAACAAGACATGACTTGAGTGTTAAAAATGCTCTTTGACACTCCTCTCCCCACTGAAATTTTCTCCCCTTTTCCGTCAGTTGATGCAGAGGCCTAGCAATCTCAGCAAAGCCCTTTATAAAGCGACGATAATAAGACGCCAACCCTAGAAAACTACGCACTTCCGTCTGGTTCCTAGGCACCGGCCACCCCCTCACTGCCTCAACCTTCGAAGGATCAGCCTTGACGCCTTCTGCTGAAATTATATGCCCCAGGTAAGATACCTGTTTCGCAAATAAATTACATTTAGAGGGTTTCACCTTCAAATTGGCTCCATACAAGTTCCTAAAAACTTGCTCCAAGCGTCCTAGGTGTTCCTGAAATGTCTTTCCAAAAACAATTATATCATCCAGATATACTAAACACGTAGTCCACTGAAGATCTGCTAAAATCAAATCCATCAACCTTTGAAAGGTAGATGGAGAGTTACACAGACCATAACTTAAAACATTAAATTCAAAAAGACCTTGACGTGTAATAAAAGCAGTCTTGGGTTTATCTTTGGGGTCAACCTCAACCTGCCAGTAGCCACTGGCTAGATCAAGAGTTGAGAACCAACAAGCATTTGCCAAACTATCCAGCGCATCATCTATCCTGGGAAGCGGGTAAGCATCTTTCTGTGTAACCTCATTTAGCTTCCTATAATCAATACAGAAACGTAAACTGCCATCCTTTTTCCTAACTGGTACCACTGGAGCTGCCCAGGGACTACAAGAAGGCTGAATGATACCATTATCCAACATTTGCTTTATCTGATCAGTTACTTCTTGGTGCAAGTGCAGCGGGACACGACGGGGGGCCATTTTAATAGGTTTAGCTGCTCCTGTATCAATTTGGTGACGAACAAGATGCGTCCTACCCAAATCGGTATCACCCGTACTAAAAAGTTGGGTATATTGCTCTAATACTTGGCGAATGGAATGCATTTGTTCTAAATTAAGACCCCTAGAATCTAACCCAAAATGGGATATCAAGGCATCAGCTGACCACCGAGTCATAACATCACACTTCTGATCCACTTCTTCTGCCCCTTCTCCTACCTCTATATTGGTAGACAAAACACCAATTTTCATTCCGTCACGCAAAGTATGGGCCTCCTTAGTTACATTAATAACGCGGACTGGCATAACACCAGCGGTTACTGCACACACCACCCGCGCCACCAACACATCACAATGGCGAGACAGAGAAGAACCAGGTTCCAACATACCTATTATCTTTCCTGGTGGCGCTCCCTCAACTGACCCCAAGATTATCACTTCACTGCGTGGAGGTATCCTGGTATCTCCATGAACTACAACAGGCATAGAAGAAACTGGAACATCAGTTTGCAAATATACTGAAATTTTTTTTCCCATCAGATAACAGCATAATTCCTTCAAATCCAACTTTACGCCAAATTTAACTAAAAAATCACTCCCCAATAACACATCACCGGGGCTTATATCTGCTACTACAAAGTCAAGAACTACAGTCAAAGATTCAAATTGACAAGTAGTTTTCCATTGACCTATAGCTTCCATTCTGCCTCCATTCGCTACTAGCAAACTACCATTATACTCCACTAAATCACTACCCCCACCTGTTGCTTCCAACCAAAACTGCTTAGGTACAATTGACACTTGTGCTCCTGTATCGACCAATAAGCGGGTCTCCACTCCCCCAACTTTACCGAGCATATAAACTCCAGCCATTTCTGGCTGGGACTGACACGCTTCCCCAGGTATAGACACAATGGAAAGAGGGGCGGACTCCCGGTCTACCGAGCCCGCCCCCTCCCGTTTCCCGAAACATATGGACAGTCTTTCTTAAAATGACGAGTACACCCACACTCCCAACAAGCTTCAATCCTATCTCGATTTTGTGAGTCTATTCGTGAACTATCCGATTTCAAATTCTTTGGATCGCGTCTATTTATGACATAATCAAATTGAGGACTCAAGGACGACGAATTCATTGTCACCTGATCTTGTAACATTTTAACAGTACTCTGTAAAGCTTTTACTTCTTGCCGAAGCCCTTCCACCATACCCACTAAAGCTTGGATTTGTCCATCTCTAGCTGGCCCCACATTTTCATTTACTACACCACAAACTTTAGCATTTGGGAGAGCTGTATTTCTTTCCAAATTTCTAATCAATTCAAGTTCAGATGCCAGGTTAATCGCCCCTTCCAAAGTAGCTGGTTTGACGCTGCGCAAGTGAATACGCGTATCGGCACAGCCTATATGGGCAATAAAATGGTCTCGAGCCAAAAGATCTCTCGTAGCACCATCTACTGACGGATATGCTTTTGAAATTAAACGCCTTAAAGCGTTTCCAAACTCACGCACGGTCTCATTTGGCTGCCTCTTACGGGATGAAAAGCTCACCCGATTCCAATCAGTACTTTCACAGGGCTCGAAACATTTACCCATTGCCGCCTTCAGTTGACTAAAATTTTGCCGAGCTTCATCGGGTAAACCACAATAAACATCCCGCGCACGACCTGACAACAATAAAGACATAAATTTTAATTTCAATACATCGTCCCAACCATTAATCCCCGCAGCCATTTCAAACTGATCTGCCCAATCAGACCACTCACGCCCCGTTCCAGTGAATGTTTCAGGCATAAAAACAGGACGAGGCGCAGGATTTAACTGCCCAAAAGCTTCAGCACCTGAAACAAGTACGGCATCGGCCCCGCTTGCCCCCCCAGACCTTGGCTCTGACATTTTGACAAACTGTAGGCTATCAAATATTTCAACGAGATCTATATGAATCACAGCAATTCGCTATGATCCCACCGCTGCCACCAGTGTAATAAACCTCGTTGAAAGCCAAAACACGTCTGTCAAAGAAATTCTCCTACCACAGCTATTTGATTTAGTCACAGGGAATTCACTTTATTTCACATGTACACAAATATAATTCCTGACACAGGCACGGGTAGATACGGCAAATGGGGGCAATAAACAGAGCAACCCGCAATTCACCACCACACCTTACATACAGTGAATTTCACACTCAATTCATTAAATATTTAGCACTCCAACAGCACGCTTACACAGCACACCGTGAACACACAAAAGGCACGTTTCTTCATTCATTTAACCCCCAACTTCCCTCCCATACCCGTTGTCCGTCATACAACAAACAGTCCATGAATACATAAATAAATAAATGGATAAAAGTTAAAAGCACTTCCCTCTCCCCAGGTCAAGGAGACCCATCCATAAGGGGTAAAGCAGAGCACGGGCAACTCGTGTCGTCCGCCAAGGAGCGTCCCTTCGCTGTAAAGAGGCGGCGCTTAAGTCACAAGTCCATTCATAAAACAGTCAATCCGTTTTCGGCAGCAACTTCGTCCTTGTGCTGAGTTCATAAGCACCACGCAAAAATCCGTCCCCTCAGCCGTGTCAAAGTTGGGTGATGCGTGGCGCCAGCAATCAGTGTGCCGAGGCAAGTGACACTAAGTCAAATCCCCCCTCTACCTCCGCTCTCTAATATTAAAGACAGCTAGCTAACTATCTATCTTCATCTCCGGAGGGCCTATTGCCCCCGAGAGACAGCAAAACGTACCCCACTAGTCACCGCCTTAGGCCCCCTTCCTTCCCCACCACGCCACTTTTTAAAGTGTCCTTTGTGCGGTCCTCCACAGGTGCACCCCATCATAATAGTCACATGATTGTCCAATGACGACACAATGACGACACAGTACAGTATTTTTTGTACAGTGGAGTGTAAGGGCAGTGGAAGTGAAAGTGGTCTCTTAGAGCAGTGGTTAAGACATCTGCAGAGATAGATGAACATTCATTCACATCCCTCACAGAGACTGCAGCAAGACATACTCCAATGCTGCTAATCAGGCTGCTACTTAAAAAAAATAAATAAATTAAAGACCATAAATTGAAAAAAAACACATTATAAAAAACCTAAGGAAAATCTTGAGGGAACCAGTGGTGAATTATTCGGTAACACTTTAGAATAACTCACGCTATGAAGCATTAGTTAAGCATTAGTAAATAGTTAATTCATCATTTATAAAACATTAATAGACATTAGTAAGCCATTTATAAATACAGCTATAAATGCTTTGTTCTTGATTTATAAGCATATCTATAATGAGTTTAATAATTGTATTTTCATACTTTATTAATGATCAATTTATCATTTCTAAATTATGTATTACATTATTCACAAACCAGTAATTTAGGAGTTGTCAGTGGTTCATAAGATCATTTAGGAAGTGTAAGTAAATGATTAATACAATATTTAAATGTACATTTATGCATCTTATTATTTAGATATATAGTATTAGTTACTCTTTGTGTTAATAAATGCTTTATTAACATATTCCTAGTGTCAAAACTACCTCAGTACTAACTTTAAAACATTAGAGAACAGCAGTACAGAAGATCACTGAACCTTTAAATCTCATTTATAAAAGCTTTACAAAGCATAAATAGTCCTCACTTTAGATGAGCTCACAAAAATAGTTAACTGACTACTTCTAAATGTTTTATAACTACCTGAATTACTCATGAATTGCAGTAGGAATATGTGTTAATAAAACATTTACTAACACACTAAGTAACTATTACTATGTGTCTAAATAATAAGATGTATAAATGAATGTTTAAATAGTTTATTAATCATTTACTTACACTTACTAAATGAACTACTGACAACTCCTAAATAACTGGTTTGTAAATAATGTAATACTTAATTTAGAAATAATAAATTGATTATTAATAAAGTATGAAATTACAATTATTAAACACATTATAGATATGCTTATAAATCAAGAATAAAGCAATTATAGCTGTATTTATAAACTACTTACTAATGTCTATTAATGCTTTATAAGTGATGAAATAACTATTAACTAATGCTTAACTAATGCTTCATAGTGTGCAGTTATTATAAAGTGTTACCAATTATTCTTCTGGGTTTTGAAATCATCCCTTTGTCACTCTATAGGGATAAGGGGGTTTTGCTATGGTACCATATGTTTTAACCTTACAAATGAGGGTGTCAACTATGTCTTTAGAAACTTTTACTGTTTGGAAATGTTCTTGTAGCCATTGCCTTTTTGAATAGCCATTTTATTCTTGTGATGGCAAAGCTGAATTTTTGTAGAACCTGTGATACATTTTTCCCCTCAGGATTATTTGATGAACGCTAAGTTCAAAAGAGCAGCATTTACGGATTTTTTTTTTTTTTAAACAATGTAAAAGTTTTTACATTTGACTTTTAATCAGTTTATAAAAAACATACCGACTCCAAACCTTTACTGTTCAGATATATACAGAACTGTTTATATTATATAGTGATCAGTATGTGTCATCAGTCCGTTCACTATAGCACATGGCACTTAAAAAACCAGATGAAATGGAGAGCACAAGCAGTTGATAGTAAAACTTGCCCTTTCCGCCCTGCCCACACTATCCTCCAACACACATTCTGTTTGAGATGGGACAAATAGCTTTTCTCTGTCTCTCTCTCTCTCTCTGGTCATTGCAAGGTCTGTTATTGTGTTATTGGTATATCAGTGAAGTGTCTCACGTGCTGCAGTTCAGTTTTCTTTAGAGGAGTATGTAAGTGTTTTATTCAGAGAAAACTCAGATGTAAGAAGTTTGTATCAGGCAGCAAAATCGGAAGAAACATTTGTCAGCAGTCAGTATGGTGTTTGTTTCATTTTTGTCACTCTTTCAATTCCTTCTCTTTTACACTCGCCTACTCTCCCTCCTGCTTTTCTCTCCCTCTTTCTTTTTTCTGTAGTCATGCCAAGCTGATCTTGTAAAAGACAATGGACACAAGTACTTCCTGTCAGTGCTGGCTGACCCGTACATGCCCGTAAGTATCATACAGATGGTACTGAATAATTTTCCACTTTGTTCAAAACAAAATCTGTTTTGATTACTTAATCTGCTGTGCCATATTTCCAGAGTTCAAACTAAGCTTTGTTTTTGGTTGGAATTTGGTGCACTTTTGACCAATCAGATCACGAACAGGCAGTGAAAAGAACACTATTAATTAAATGAAGTCTTGGACATATGAATCATTAGTTGTTGACTCCCGATTCTTTATCCAGGCTGAGCATCGAACTATGGCTGTCTTTATCCTCGCTGTCATTGTCAACAACTACAACACAGGACAGGTATGATATAGATGGAAACAAAGAAAAACAGATGGAGATCAAGATGATGAGTGAATCAGAGCATCTATCTATCTATCTATCTATCTATCTATCTATCTATCTATCTATCTATCTGTCTGTCTGTCTGTCTGTCTGGCTGTCTGGCTGTCTGTCTGTCTGTCTGTCTGTCTGTCTGTCTAAGATCTTGTCAGCTTCTTTCTCTTATTGTTATAGTAAAATTACTATAATAGGTTTACATTTAAAATGCTATTTATTTCTGTGATGGCAAACCTGAATTTTCAGCAGCTATTATACCAGTCTTCAATGTCACATGATCCTTCAGAAATAATTCTAATATGCTGTTTTGCTGCTCAAGAAACATTGGATAAAAATGTTAATGTCTTTTTTTTTTTTTTTGAAAGACATTAACATTTTTATCCATCAAGGATGTATTACATTGATCAAAAGTGAGAGTAGAGATTTCTGTTTCAGATAAATGCTGTTCTTTTGAACTTCCTATTCATCAAAAAACATATATACAGAAATCAAATCATGCTAATATGATACTCAGGTAACATTTCTTATTATTATTATCAATGCTGAAAACAGTTGTGCTGCTTAAAATTTTTGTGGAAATGGTGATACTTTTTTCAGGATTCTTGGATGAATAGAAAGTTCAATGAAGAGCATTTATTTGCATTTATTAAATCATATACAGTGTATATAATATGTGTGTGTGTGTGTGTGTGTGTGTGTGTGTGTGTGTGTGTGTGTGTGTGTGTGTGTGAATATAATATATAGTATTAATTAATATTATTATTTGAAAATTAGGGTCAAGAATGTACTCTCAGAATTATTTAGTACAATAGTTTTTAAAAATGTATTAAAATAATGTTTTGTTTTGTTTTTGCTTATTATTCATTGACCTCTCTGTCCATCAGGAGGCATGTCTGCAGGGTAACCTGATTGCGATCTGTCTGGAGCAGCTCAACGACCCTCACCCTCTCCTGAGGCAGTGGGTGGCAATCTGTCTGGGCAGAATCTGGCAGAACTTTGATTCTGCACGCTGGTGTGGAGTTCGAGATAGTGCCCATGAGAAGCTCTACAGTCTCCTGTCTGATCCCATACCAGAGGTTCTAAAAGTTGCCCAGTCTAATATTTTCTACTATTAGAAAATCTAGTAGTAGATTTTCTAGTGTGTGTGTATACAGTGCCTTGCAAATTCAGATTCTTAGCCAGGACCATTAATCTGCTATAATGCATTCCATACCTTACATAGATTTCTTGGTTTGTCTGTTTTTTCTATTCTATGTAGTGCAGGTTTATTCCTGTCCAGAATATGTATCTTTAAATCAAAAAACAGAGTTCTACCTTGTTACCATAGAAGCACCATATTATAAGCACCATAACCCTGACCATGGCTGTTGTGTGGTTCATTAATGTTCTGTGTTGTCTCATTGGCAGGTGCGGTGTGCAGCTGTGTTTGCATTGGGTACGTTTGTGGGGAATTCTGCTGAGAGAACAGATCATTCTACCACCATTGATCATAATGTTGCCATGATGCTAGCACAACTCATTAATGATGGCAGTCCCATCGTGAGGAAGGCAAGTTTAATGGAGTTTCATTATGGGCAGTTTTCCTCAGCATCAGATTTATTATCATTTTCTTAAGTCTGTTGTAAAGCTGAGAACGGTGTATTTTAGAACTGAGGCTTGTTATGAATCATGAATATCTCAGTGGTTGACAGTAACACATTCTACTTCCATTCGTTTGTCCAAACGTGCTGTCAAGTCATTTCAACATTTCTTGCCATTGTCATTTCTTGTCAACCATGTGTTTACAGTACATGAGGGAACAAAACTTTGTTTCTCTTAGAGATCCTAGTGCAAATTTATCATAAAACTGTTTTGGATTTTAAGCCTATAACCATAATACACATAGGACATTGCAGAACATAGTTTAGAATACATAGTATACATAATAAATGCAATGATTGTGTTGAGAATAGATAGGTTTTTGGGAATTGATGCCATTTTAATAGTCTATGGAATTATTGCAGTTGTTAAACAATCCTTGTGAAAGTGACATGCTGACTAATGAAGTCACTCTAATGAGTTATGAATTCTGAAACCCTGTCCAGCCTCACAATGGCATTGGTCAAGGGAGTCTTATGTCTTGGGGGAAGAAGTTATTTTGGAGTCTGGATGACCTGGCCTGGCCAGTATCTATATCTAGTCAGCAATGATTGCAAAAATGTGGTTTGAGTCCTCTTGGGCCTTGTAAATGCTAGAGTTCTTGGATTGTTGGGATAAAGGTTCCAGTAATGTTCTCAGCTGTCTTTACTGTCTGCTTAAAAGATTTAAAATGGGTAGCTTTAGAGTTCTAATGCCAGACAGTAATTCAGCTGGTCAGAACATTCTCTTGGTGCCCCCATAGAAGGGGGTAAGGATGGAGGAGGCATTATGGATGTAATGTTGAGGATCCAGGTACAATCCTCTGCGAGTACTGAATTGAGTTCTCTTTCACTGCATATTGTGCCTGAATGGTCCAAAACACAGAAACGCAGTCATCTGTATGTGTTTAAGGGATAGTTCACCCAAAAATAATAATAATGTGTGTGTATATATATATATATATATATATATATATATATATATATATATATATATATATATATATATATATATATATATATATATATATATATATATATATATATATGGGCTTGAACGGGTAAATACTAGGGGTGTGACGAGACGGGTATCTCACGAGACGAGATGAGACTCGAGATTGAGTTCACGAGACGAGACAAGATTTTTACACACTATTTTTAAGAAATCCTCAATGGCGAAATACATGACTAGAAAAAATATTCTGTAGGTGTATTTGAAATGTTTTAACTAATCATCTTGTAATGAATGTCATTTCAGCTCTAGTTTCTGAGTATGAATTATCATATGCAGTAAAAGACAACAATACTCAAGCACTGTAAAAGGTTTTGCCACTAACTCAACTGACTGGCTTCTCTCCTGTATGATTTCAGTCTCTTCAGACCTTACTGTACATGATTTATAAGCTTCTGCAACTTCTGACCTCCTAACTGAACTCCTTTCCACAAACTGATCATAGAAATAAAAACAGTATAAATAAAAATGGTAACACTTTACAATAAGGTCACATTTATTAACAATAATTAACCAACATCAACTAACAATGAGCAATATATGTGCTATAGTATTTATTAATCTTTGTTTATGTTAGTTAATAAAAATAGTCATTCATTGTTAGTTCATGATAGTTCACAGTGCATTAACTAATGTTAACAAATTAAACCTTATTGATTGTGCTTAATAAGATTAAGAGAAAACTGTTATTCATTTATATGGTAACACTTTACAATAAGTGCAACCATAATCGCACTCTCAATATTCAAAGTGCATATAAGACCAAATTTTTCTTTGATACAGAGCTAAGAGATGGTTACCACTACACTGCCCAGCCTAAAATAGCTTTCATATTGAGAGATATTTGCTTTCATCAGGGAGCCGCTTTCAAAATGCGGGGTATTGAAATCACGTTTGAATGCGCGCTCGTGTTTACTTTTACTTTCACTTTCACGATCATGCGTACTCTGTGAATATGGAGCGGCGGCGACCGTTATCCTACTGAATTAAATGTTTTTTATTTAAATACAAAGCAAAATGACAGTGGAGGCATAATGTAAATGTAGCGGTGGCACATTCTTTCCTAATCATCCTAACACTTTGTCATGGCAATATCACAAGACTACTTTTTCGCCTCGACGAGAAATCTCGTCACATTTTAGTCTCGCGAGATCTCGTGACACGAGATCTTGTCACACCCCTAGTAAATACACATAACTATGTGCCAAAGTGACCACGTATTTGCAAGTAAACAGAGCCATTTATGTCTTAAGTGAAGGTACAGTTCAGAAAGACAAGGCTTGAGTTAATGGATCAGTGCAGTCAGTCTTAAAGGGACAGCATCCAAATTTACCTGCTGTCATTATTAACCCTCTGGAGTCTGAGGCTGTTTTGGGGCCCTGGAGAAGTTTTGACATGCCCTGACATTTGTGTTTTTTTTTCAGTTGTTCATAAACATATTAAGGTCTCATTACACTATATTCAGCACAAACTAGGCTACCATAATATGTGAGGAACATGTATGTACATGTTTGTATTTTTGAAGTAATAACGTTTATGCGTAGTTATTGAAAAAACAAAAAACTTAAGTCACTGAAATAAGGCCACAAAACTAATATCATATATGTGTTCACAAGCCTTCGGGATATTTTAGGTTGTAGACTAGAGTTTTTTCTTCAAAATGATGTAAAAATTATCCTGCCTACTCGTTCATATAAAACAATATATTGATTTAAATTTTCTAAGACACTTTTTGTCAAGAAACACAGTATGCGTGGAGGTGTGAATCTTCAAGAATAATGCTGTGATTCACACCTGAAAAGATAAACACCTGCATAATGAGCCCTTTCAGTCAGGTAGGCTATATGAAAAAACCCTCTGTGAACATGCTGATAAAAGTATTAACGTAAATATACCACTCTTGACAATATAATATGTCCACGTAAATATGTCCACTCTTGATTAAAAAAAAATGATTTTTGTGATCTCATGCATGCACGTATTATTGCACATCATGTGAAGAAAATTTTGTATAGGCCTATTATAGTTTAAATTACAGTACCAGTCAAAAGATTGGACGCATTACTATTATGTTTTTAAAAGAAGTCTCAAGTATTTAACCAAATAATAGTTTTCTGTTTTAATATACTTTAAAATATCATGTATTTCTGTGATGCAAAGCATCTGAACATTTAGGCCTATGTTACCTCTATGGCATTTCGTATAGGCTATTATATTTGTTATATTATATAGCCTAAATGTTAATGTGCATTTGACAAACTATACATCATTAAAAAGATCTAAGACTCAAGCTTCACATTTTAACCTCTGTTTTACTTGTATAGTGACCTTAATTTGTGAATAGCCTATGTGTCAGGAGTTATGAATATGAAAAATGGAGTCATTACTTTTGACAAAACAACATCCATCAGGGCTTTTAGCTTAGAAGCATGCACATTTGGAGAAATATTGATTGATTCTTATATGTTTATGTCAGTTTTCTCTACAGAGGAGTAATATTTATTCAATATATTTATTGTCATCACTATGAGCGCTGGAAACTGTGTTTTCAATTCATACTTGCAGCCGGAGGGCGCTCTGTGCACATTTAGTCCACAAATGACTCCTAATGAAGAACAGGCATACCATGTGACATTCCAGGAACTAACAGAGGCTTCCATAGATCGCTAACCATGGCTATAACATGCAGATAGACACTTTTGAAGATAATAAATACACGATTGTGACGATGTATACATGTATTGCCTCAGAATTTGCGTCTGAATAGCGCTCGCTCCGTGTGCATGGCCGCATTAGCGAATAATGAGCTGACTCACAGACGTCTGACATGTCTCTGTTTTCATTCAGATTATATAAACAAAGAATTTTTGTTTTCGATTTGACTTACACGATTTAAAACCTGACATTTCAATGCTTCTTTAGACATAAGTCTCATTTTTTTGTGATTAGTATGCACTAAGTTACACTTCATTTTCTGATAACTATCAGATTGGACATCGTTCAGAGGGAGACAACAGATCACGCATCATGTTAGTTTTCTTTATTTTGCAAAAAGCACATTTTGTTTTTATTCTGAGTGTACACAAAAGAAGATATTTCACAGATTAAACTGCAGTATAACTCTTAATTGTATGTGCAAAATTGACAGAGTATTTTGAGTCTCTTTCACACTGGTAAGAAAAAAACGAGGTGGTATCACCGGCGATACCGCCGACTCCAGAGTGTTAATTCTAATCAAACAACAAAAAAGAGAGAAAATCTCTCACTGCTTGCTTTTGTAACTTTAATAAGAATAAATGTATATTTTAATTTACACAGTAAAGGCATTGTTTTTTATACCTTTGAATACTTTATACATTTTCTAGTGCTTGAAGTTTTTTCATGTAGGTCTATTTCGTCTGTCTTTGTTCTGTTGTAGTTTGTTTTCTTTGCTCTTTCCTTATCACAGTCTATTTGTCTTCAGTATTAATTTCCATCCATTGATGATAATTATGAAATTTCAATGATATGGAAAATTTTGATATAATAAAAATCTTATTTAAAGCAAAAATAACTATATTGTGATATATATCGTTATCGTGATATAAAATTACTCATATCGTGATATAAGATTTTGGTCATATTGCCCAGCCCTAGTATACAATAAAAAAAAAAAAAATTATAAAATGAATAAATACAGCCAAATCACAGAACCTGCAAAGACGATTTTAATATCAGTCTCAGGTAATAGTAAGGTTTTTCTGCTCACTTATGCAAGTTTATTTTAAACAGCCACTTTTATAAAATCATGTGAAATTTACTTAAATAGGGGTTTTCAATAAATTTGAATTATATCAATAAATAATCAATTTAAAGACATACGTCGTACATGATGTTCACAAACGCAGCACATGACCTTCTGTAACGCCCATGTCTAGAAACCACACACTCTCCTCTCCTCTCCTCAACAGAGATGTTAGTCTTGTATGAATCAGTACATGAAATCACCGGTGTTGAGTAATAATAATTTTAACTCAAATGACATTTAGAAAACAAGTCCTGTCCGAATAGTGATATAGTGTCATGGTTCAATTTCAAATGAGTGTGAAGTTATCATTTGCGGTTCAAAAGTTCATTAATAAATGGGTAATCAGTAAAAGGGTTGAAGACTACTAATCAAGACTGTAAAACACACACACACACACACACACACACACAGGTTTGTTTTTGTGAATTGTGGGGACATTCCATAGGTGTAATGGGCTTTATACTGTACAAACCGTATTTTCTATCGCCCTACACCAACCCTACTCCTAAACCTACCCATCATAGGAAACTGTGCACATTTTTACTTTCTCACAAAAACTCATTCTGTATGATTTATAAGCCTTTTGAAAAATGGGGACATGGGGTAATGTCCTCATAAGTCACCCTCTCCTTGTAATACCTATGTCATACCCATGTCATTATACAAATTTGTGTCCTGATATTTCACAAAAACGCGTGCACGCACGCACACACACACACACACACACACACACACACACACACACACACACACACACACACACACACACACACAGACACACACACAAACAGAGACCCACACACAGAGAGAAAGAATGAGACTGAGTGAGTGAGTTTGGTGGTGTTCAGATTAATTGCCTAGGAGGAGTATATCAAATTCCAGAGCATGCGTTTTTCAAACAACCCATAATAGCTGACTTCCTGTTGTGCTGGTGTATAACTCAGAGCACGAAAGTTGTTAGGCCCGATGAAGTCTATATGTGTACCGAGTTTCATACTAATACATGCAAGCGTGTTTGATTTATGGACCCCATTCAAGGGGGCGCCGTAGAGCCCCTGTGCCACACCCGAGTCCCAGAGTTTTTGAGCATGTTAAGGCCCCCAAAAAGCCCCAGTGGCCTTAGTGGCTTGGGCCCTAAAAACAATTTTCTCACCCTGAATCACTTTCTTCTGTGGAACATAAAATTATTTTAGTCATATTTTAGTCATATATTGCTATCCTTTGGAAGGTAATGTAATTTTTAGTCCAGTGATCCTGTATCTCTCTTCTCTCCTTCTCATCTTAGTAACATGCCAGTGGGTGGGGCCAATGACGTGATGATGTAGAAGTAGGCATTGATGTGATTCTGCAGAGGCAGTCTTTAGTCACACTATTACGTCATAATGTGACAAACTCTGAAACTAGTCATTTTTGGAGCTTGGATTCAATAAAAGCAGTTTTTGGACTAACAAGGAAGTTTTTAGTTCTGAAACTTACAAGGGTTTTAATAGTACAATGACCTCTTACATGTCAAAAGATCAAGGGAAATTTGATTTAATTCATGACCCATTTAAAGAACATTGAGACAGTTGCCTGGCTCAGGGGAATGTTGAAAATGACTATGAGGACATGTGCTGTGAGTTGGACTGCACAGTCCCCAAGCATATGACTAGGAATCTTATCTGGTTCATTAGCTTTACACAAATCAACATTTAATAAGGTTCTTCTGCCTTATCAAACTTGGATAGAACTCATTCAACACTTTTGACAGGAAGAATCACTGTCGCCAGCCACCTGCACCATGCTCTTTGTGCCTTTGGTGTTGGTGAAGTGAGTGGATAAATCTGTGTAAATTTTCATTTTGACTTCCTCATACCTAAGGGCTATTTCCAGATTTAAAGGCACCGTCACATTGTTTTTTTTAACAGCGTGGCCTCCACTGTTAGCCATGGCTATTGCTGTTCTTGTATGGTAGACTGCTTTATCGATGCACTTATTGATGTGTCCAGGTACTGACACAACTCCTCCAGGTCTATATGATGACCACAGTTTGTATAATTTTTAAATATTTCCCAATCTCTGCTGTTTATCCAAGACATTCCTGTAAAGCTGAGCTTGCTCCTTCTGGCCCTCAGTAATCAGCTTTGGAACAGGTTTGGTCCATTTGAGAAGTGTACTATACTGTATATTTCCTGTAAATTCTCCAGCAAAAATAAAAATGGTATGAGATTATGTAATTTGTAGCTTGATAAGAGTTATAATACGGAGTAATTTTAAACTGCATTCTTCAATCTCAACTAATCAAATGTGTTTCTGTTTTAAGCCACATGTTCTGTTATTAGTTTTTGCCTGTATTGTTGAAAGGGATAGTTCACCTAAAAATGAACGTTTTGTCATCATTTACTCACCCTCATTTTGTTTCAAACCCGTAAGACTTCAGATCATCTTCAAAACACAAAATGAAGATATTTTTAATGAAAGCTGAAAGATTTCTGTCCATCCATTTGAAGTCCAGGCAACCAAAACTTTGATGCTTCATAATGTTCATTAAGACATTGTAAACTTGTGATCCAAGTCTTCTGTAGAGACATGATTGCTTTATATGAACAGATTTAATTTAGGCTTTTTATTTACATATAAACATTGATCAACACGCATACATAAAGCTCATATACTGTATGTCAGATTTCCTGTATTGACTTGATTAGCAGTGTTGATTTATGTTTACCTATAGGGAATCAATTTTTACAAATATTTTGGTAATTATTTTATAATTATTATACACACAGCATATTAAAGTGTTAGTTTACCCAAAAAAATTTCTGTCGTTAATTACTCACCCTCATGTCGTTCCACACCCGTAAGACCTTCGTTCATCTTAGGAACACAAATTAAGATATTTTGATGAAATCCGAGAGGTTTTTTTATCCTCCATTGAAAGCAAAGAAATTACCATCATTCCAGGTCCAGAAAAGTAGTAGAAACATTGTTAACTCCCTGAGGTCTGAAAACGCGCCGGTGCGTTTTGCAGGATTTTTTTCACATTGCAGCAAATCAGACTTAAAATACTCCGTCATTTCTTGTCATAGAGACATAAGTAATATATCAATTGAAACTATAGAATGTCTTCTTTTGTTTGTGTACACTCAGATTAAAAACACAATGTTGTGCTTTTTGTAAAATAAAGAAAACTAACATGATGCGTGATCTCTCCTCTCCCTCTGAACGAAGTCCAATCTGATAGTTCTCAGAAAATTAACTTTAACTTATGAATACTAATGACAAAAAAAATGACACTTACGTCTAAAGAAACATTGAAATGTCAGGTTTTAAATCATACAAGTCAAATCGAAAACAAACATTCTGTGTTTATGTAATCTGTATGAAAAGAGAGCCATGTCAGAAGTCTGTGATTCAGCTCATTATCCGCTAATGCGGCCACACCTACGGAGCCAGCGCTATTCAGACGCAAATTCAGAGGCAATACATGCATTCATCGTCTCAATCGTGTATTTATTGTCTTGAAAAGTGTTTATTTGGATGTTAAAGCAATGGTTAGCGATCTCTAGAAGACATGCCGTTAGTTCCTAGTTCCTTTCTTCTTTATAATAATTTGTGGCCTAAAGGTGTACAGAGAGCGCCCTCCGGCTGCAAGTATGAATTGAAAACACCATTCCTGAAATGTCCTCTTCTTCTTTAGAATAATTTGTGGACTAAATGTGCACAGAGAGCGCCCTCCGGCTGCAAGTGTGAATTAAAAACACAGTATCCAGCACTCATAGTGATGACAATAAATATTACTTCTCAGTATAGAAAATTGACATAAATATATAAGAATCCATCAATATTTCTCCAAATGTGCATGCTTTTAAGCTAAAAGCCTATATGAAATGCCATAGAGGTAACATAATTGTTCAGACACTTTGCATCACAGAAATACATTATATTTTAAAGAATATAATAGAATACCATTATTTTAAATTGTAATAATATTTCACAGTATTGCTGTTTATGATGAGCTGAGACATTATTACAGAGGGTTTTTTTCACAGCCTACCTGACTGAAAGTCCTCATTAATATGCAAGTCATTTCAGGTCATTATTATGCAATTCTTTTGTCTTCTCAGGTGTAAATGGCCCTTTATTCATGCAGATTCACGCCTCCACGCATACAGTGTTTCTTGACAAAAAGTGTCTTACAAAAACTAAATCAATATATTGTTTTATATGAAGGAGTAGGCAGCATAATTTTTACATAATTCTGAAGCAAAAACTCTAGTCTACAACCTCCAATACCCAAAAGTCTTGTGAACACAGATTTAATATACTTGTTTTGGCCTTATTTCAGTGACTTAAGTTTTTTGTTTTTTCAATAACCACGCATAAACATTATTCCTTCAAAAATACAAACATGTACGTACATGTGCCTCACATATTATTGTAGCCTAGTTTGTGCTGAATACAGTGTAATGACACTTTTGTCATTTATATGTTTATGAACAACTGAAAAAAGCACAAATGTCAGGGCATGCCAAAACTTCTCCAAGCCCCAAATCAGCCTCAGACTCCAGAGGGTTAAAAAAAAGTCCATGTGACTACAGTGGTTCAGCCTTAATATTATGAAGTGACAAGAAAACTTTTTGTGTGCATAAACAAAACAGAAATAATGACCTTATTCAACAAATTTGTCTCTCCCTGTCATTCTCATAATCTATTTATGTTGCAGCGCTTCCAGGTTCTTTACTTCCTGCTTCGCTACTGTTTGGACGCTCTTGCTTACAGCTCTGCGCTTTGCTCTATTGCTTTTATATTTTATCTCCTAATTTTAACTACAGCAAATCAGCACAGTGCTCAAACGTCAAATCTTGGCACCAACAAACTTTTTAACTGGAAGAATTGCCAGCCTCCCACTGACGGCAGCCATCAGCTTACATTCCGGAGAAGGGAAAACACAGCTGCCTACATCCAAAAGGATTAGAAATAATATGCCTCCTCTGGTTGAAGAATCTACCTGCTGCACAAACTGCCACAGACTTCTACAAAGGATTGCAGTTCTTGAAACAAAGTTACTTGTGGGACTACCAAATCAGAAGGAACACACAACAGAGCTTCGTCATGGACGTCCTCAGCACACAGTCGGTGAGTCCCATGAATCTAATGCCTCTAAACAGACCATACTGAGTGTCGAAACTGATCAACATACTAATCGATGGCACAAACAGGGAGCGAGACCCAAAGGCACTCGAGACATCAGATTGTCACGGGTATCAAATATTGCAGTAGCATCCTCTACCCCAAACATTAGCTCCCTACCACCGCCAATACATCTGGAGAACAGATTTGAAGCGTTAATGAATGTGGGTGAGGAATCTCCAGACATGATGAATGTGGGTGAGGAATCCCCAAACATGATCGGACACAGATCAGATCAGCCAGCAGCTAACACTTGCTGCTCAAGTTCGAGCAGACAGCGGCACTCAGCTCATAGAGCTGCCGAGCCCAGGACTCTGATAGTGGGTGACTCTGTTATCAGAAACATTAGCAGAAGGGATACAACTACATGCTGCCTTCCACAAGCAACAGTTTCTGATGTAAACAGGGAACTTAAGAGCATTCTGATGAAATATAAAACTGCAAATCGACTAATCATCCATGTGGGGAAGAATGATATTCGGAAGGAGCAGTCAGAACTCCTTAAAAGGGATATCAAAGAACTTTTTGAAATGCTTAGAAGACTAAACGTTCAGTCGTTCATCAGTGGACCACTCCCAGCAAGAGGAACAAATAGATTTTCATGGTTGCTTGGGCTTAACACATGGCTGCAAAAAATCTGCAACTTAAAGGGACTGAATTTCATCGACAACTTCAATCTTTTCTGGAGTCAGTGACAAATGTTCACACATGATGGCCTGCACCCAAACAAACTGGGCTCAAGAGTGCTAAAGGACAATATCTACTTCTGCCTCCATCATCCTTCAGCAGTGTGTGCAAATCCACTCAACCTGAATGGCACAAACACACCTGGACAGAGTACAACTGACCACAGGACTTCATTTCAGCACCTGAATGGACATGCGGTTGACACATCCCACAAGGTCAATGATAACACCACGCAGCCACAACAGCCACTGCTCACGGGCACAATCCTGACTGAGCCCTGCCCACGGAGCTCACCAAGAGACAGTGACATGTTAGAACTACTCCAAGATTCAGCACCCAAGGACGACTTTTGGGAAAACAGCCAGGGAAGCCAGGACAACATATTACAGCCTCTGGTAACACCAGAGCAACAGCCCCTCTCACCGGACATGTTATCCCTCTCTCCAGCATCCCCTCTTCTGTGCTTCTCAGAGAAAATGGCGGAACTGGTGTATGCTGGAACCAAACTCTCCCACTCTTTTGCTGCGTGCCCCCAGATATCAACAAAAAAGCGAGCCCCGAAACCACCAAAGCCTGTGGGCCCAGCTCGGCCTCCCCCTCCTCCTGCGAGGGCATTGCTCCTGTGAAAGTCAGGAAGAAAAGTGGCAGACAAAAAGCACCGAGGAGAAACTCAACAGCAGTGCAAAATATGAAAAGACAATGCAGAAAAGCTGAGTGCATGTGGCGAAAGACAAAACTTGAAATCCACTATAACATCTATAAAGATATCCTTCATGCTTTCAATGTGGAACTAGGCAAAGCTAGACAGACCTTCTTATCAAATATTATAAACAGAAACTTAAACAACACCCGCACTCTTTTTGCTACTGTAGAGAAACTAACAAACCCCCCAAGTCAGATTCCCAGTGAAATGCTCTCAGACAGCAAATGCTGTGAGTTTGCTTCCTTCTTCTCTGAGAAAATTAATAATAATTAATAAATAATAGGTCATGCTTAGAAGGGAGAGGTTATTATGTGAGTATCGGTGACCAGAAGTCTGAGTGGACATCCATGACATGCGGAGTCCTTCAAGGTTCAATACTTGCGCCCCTCCTGTTCAACCTATATATGCTGCCACTGAGCCAAATAATGAGAAAGAAACAAATTGCATATCACAGCTATGCAGATGACACCCAGATTTACCTAGCCCTATCACCTAACGACTACAGCCCCATTGACTCCATGTGCCAGTGCATTGATGAAATTAAAAATTGGATGTGCCTAAACTTCCTTCAGTTAAACAAAGACAAAACTTAAGTCATTGCGTTTGGAAACAAAGATGAAGTTCTCAAAGTGAACATGTACCTTCACTCTAGGGGTCAAACAACTAAAAATCAAGTCAGGAATCTTGGTGTGATTTTGGAATCAGACCTGAGTTTCAGTAGCCATGTAAAGACAGTAACTAAATCAGCATATTATCATCTCAAAAATATTGCAAGAATTAGATGCTTTGTCTCCAGTCAAGACTTAAAGAAACTTGTTCATGCTTTCATCACCAGCAGGGTGGATTATTGTAATGGGCTCCTCACTTGTCTTCCCAAAAAGACCATAAGACAGCTGCAGCTCGGAATGCTGCTGCCTGGATTCTGAGCAAAACCAGAAAACATGAACACATCACACCAGTCCTCAGGTCCTTGCACTGGCTTCCAGTTGCATTTAGAATTGATTTTAAAGTACTGTTACTTGTTTATAAATCACTCAATGGCCTAGGACCTCAATACATTGCAGATATGCTCATAGAATATAAACCTAACAGATCACTCAGATCATCAGGATCAAGTCATTTAGAAATACCAAGGGTTCACTCAAAGCAAGGAGAGTCTGCTTTTAGCTGTTATGCCAGCCGCAGCTGGAACCAGCTTCCAGAAGAGATTAGATGTGCTCCAACAGTAGCCACATTCAAATCCAGACTCTCAACATATCTTTTTATCTATTCATTTGCTGATTGAGCACTGTGCTATGTCCGAACTGTTTGCATTTTATTTTATTCATATTATCTTTTTATTCTTTTAATTCATTTTCCTGTTTTTATTTCATTTTTAATGTATATTATATCTTTTATGTATCATCTTGTTTTTTCTGACTTTTAATGCATTTTAAATATTGCTGTCTGGTCGACAGAGCTGGGAGAATTAGGAAGAAAGCATTTGTGATTAGGTTAAAATTTGGTAAATTTGGATAAGGGGACAAACCATGGGGAAATTTTGAGCTATGGTGCATGGTTAAGAAATATATTTGGATTATAGTCAGGACACTTTCCAAAGGGGAAATTTGAACTGCGTTGCATAGATAAGATATCTCCGGAAGGGGGATTAGTGCTGTGTGGCGCAGTTTGAGATGTCTTGGCAAAAGGGGAGATTGAAACTTTGTTTATCAGTTTGAAGTGTCTTAACAGCAGTCCTGTTGTGTGAGGAAGATCCATTTAGATCTGCTCTGATGGATAGATCCGTTTAGATCCACTCTGACGGACAACAATAACAACAACAACAACAAAAAACTCCCTAAGACTTCCTAGCTCATCCATCCAGATAGCAAAATTCTCTGTTTTTACTGTTATTTTTATTCCTTATGTTCTATTTTTATTATTCCTCTTTATGTAAAGCACTTTGAATTACCATTGTGTATGAAATGTGCTATACAAATAAAATTGCCTTGCCTTGCCTTACGTCCAAACGCTTGCTCAGTATATCAATATATGATGTTGACGCAGGAGCCGGCCAATACTAAGCCGGCATTCGGACGTAGAGCCTGAAAGCACTGCAATGTAAATAGCCACTACTACACTACCTGATCAAAAATAGTGACATGTAGTGACGCTTTTTGACATGCTGTGATGCTTACCTGACTCAGGTTGATTTATATTGACTCTTGATTATCTGTATTGGTGGCTCATGCTGACCTGTAGTGACTTATTTAACTTTGTGGGGCTCATGATGACCTTTACTTTCATGATGTTTACTTTCAATAACTTTTGTTTTTCCTATATTTTGTCATGTTTAGGAGCTGGTTGTTGCTCTTAGTCACCTAGTGGTGCAGTATGAGAGTAATTTCTGTACTGTGGCTCTGCAGTTCATGGAGGAAGAGAAAAACTATGCTGTACCTTCACCTGCCAATTCCACAGGTAATTATTTTTAAAGAGTTTTAGATAGACAATAATATTTTCTCAGTGGTTTATAGAATGAAAATTTCCAAATGGAATACTAAAGTACTGCTTAATGTATACTGCTCAATATACTAAATTTATGCCACATTTCAGATTAAGTGATACTACATTGTCATATTATGATGATGTTTAAGTCAGAGAGTAGATGTTAAAATTTGTGGTTGATATTTCTACTTGTTCATTCAACACATTGGTATTAAGATTTTAAGTGTGCATTTTGCCAAATGTATTTGGTTGGGCAGATAATCCATAAATACAGAATTAGTAGTTAGTAGTATGCTGTTCCAAACATAGTCATGGTCCATTGGTTATCCGTTATGTCCAGTTGCCGCTGACCTTTGACTTGTTTTGTTTATGTAGAGACAGGGAATGTTACCCCGGGTAGGGACAGTCCCGCCATCCCTCGTTTACGATCAGTGAACTCTTACACAAACCTCAGAGCGGCC
Organism: Megalobrama amblycephala; assembly: GCF_018812025.1. Taxonomy (NCBI): domain Eukaryota; kingdom Metazoa; phylum Chordata; class Actinopteri; order Cypriniformes; family Xenocyprididae; genus Megalobrama; species Megalobrama amblycephala. The sequence continues at coordinate 159,703 of NW_025953372.1, forward strand.
ACCACCTCTCGAACCCTCAATAAGAGCCTTCAGAACCTCAACCTCAACGAGGAGGGTGAGTCAAACTCCACTCTATATCACTAAGCCTGAAATCTTATTCCCAACTGTTTTAAAAGAAAAACATATATACCACTCATAACAGTTTTTGCAGTCAACTTGATTGCCAAAAATGATGTTGCTTTACTGTGAAACATGCTTGATATTAAAGCGCCTTATTAAAAGTGTAATAAGCCAGGAAAGAGAGATCAGTTTGGTACTTGCACATTATCTGATGCTATCTTCTCTGAGATGTGGAACGCAGACAAGCAAAGGATACTTTGAGCTCAGATGCTCAACTAAAAGATCAAATGCACACATGAAGGCCTGTTCACACCAAGAACAATAACTATAATGATAACTATATTAACATCTGTTTATTCTTACCGCACGCTGCAGTTTTGTTATCTGCCGATTGAAATCATTGAGCTCTTTAAAGTCTGGTGTATTCTGATTGGATACCATTTCTCTGTGCTGTTATCGTTATAGTTGTGGTGTGGACTCTGCTAATCTTTCATATTTAGAACAATTTTTAGAACTATATAGTTATTGTTATTGTCCTTGGTGTGAACGAGCCTTTAGTAATTAGTATTAATGTAAATACAGTCAATTATGCTTTTTGATGAAAATTGTCTTCAAAATCATAAATCTTTCACAAATTACTCACACTCATGTTGTTCTAATTTCTTACCTGAATCTTTATTTCATTCATCTTTATTTTGTTTCTTTCTTTCTAGCTTTTTTTTTTTTTCTTCTTCAACACAAGGACTTGCTTTAGGACCTTTTACTTGCATTAGTTAGCTTAGTAGTGGTATTGAAATTGGTATCAAGATTTGTAAAATTTCTTAGATATCTGAAATGTTGGTACTTTAACAAGCTTATTTCCAGCAAAAATGAACTATACTATGATTATGTATTAGTTTAAAATAAAGTTACTCATATTGTGAAATAATATTTTGGTCATATCACCCATCCTTATTCCCAACAATGCTTATGTTTATATGTGTTTTCTAGGTGGTCCAGCAGCATTCTCTCCAGGGAACCTGAGCACCAGTAGCAGTGCCAGCAGTACTCTAGGCAGCCCTGATAATGATGAATACCTTCTCTCCTTTGAAACCATCGACAAGATGAGGAGAGTCAGCTCATACTCTTCCTTAAATTCTCTTATTGGTGAGATTTTCAGCAACAACCATGGGCTAGACCTTCATCAGATATTTTGTAAATGTCTCTCTGTCATTTTGTAAATGTCTCTCTGAATAGACCAAGTGCCTTTTTAATTGACAGCTCTTGAATAGACCAAATGTCATAAGACACAGAGAAGTGTGTTTTGTAGGGTTTTTTCTTTTTTCTTTTTTTAATTTTTACTGTAAGTCAGCACTTTTGACCTCTAAACAGTCTTTAATGTTCTGATTTTTGGCTAGTACAGTACTCTGAAGAGTGTGTAATTGTAACGCAGGAAGTGCAGCTTTTATTAAATGAAACAATAATCCCCTGACACGTAGAAGAACCAGGAAACACAGGAATAAGGAAATCAGGAAACACATGAACAAAACCATCGATAAATCCAGTAAAGACAAACCCCGACCAAGAACAAGGAAAACACAAGGGTTTAAATACACAAGGGATAAATGTCAAACAAGACACACTTGGAAACAATCAGGGACTAAATCAAGAGGGAAAATTACAAACTGACAACACAACTAAAGCAAGAAACAGAAAAGCACTAAAGCACTAAACAGAGAAAAAGCATACTAAAAGCCACCACAAATCTAAAACACAGAGAACAGAAACTATAACAGTAATGGTGAATGAACTGTATTTAGTGATATCTATTTAGGTCAATGCAGCAGTCATTGTTTATTTAGTAATATAGACCTACATATACTTCAAATACCCACACATATTGCAAAACCTAAAAATTACACATAGATCTGTTACTTAAAGGTGCCCTAGAATCAAAAAATTAATTTACCTTGGCATAGTTGAATAACAAGAGTTCAGTACATGGAAATGACATACAGTGAGTCTCAGACACCATTGTTTCCTCTTTCTTGTGTAAATCTCATTTGTTTAAAAGACCTCCGTAGAACAGGCGAATCTCAACATAACACTGACTGTTACGTAACAGTTGGGATCATTAATATGTATGACCCCAATATTTGCATATGCCAGCCCATGTTCAAGGCATTAGACAAGGGCAGCCAGTATTAACATCTGGAGCGGCACAGCTGAATCATCAGACTAGGTAAGCAAACAAGAACAATAGCGAAAAATGGCAGATGGAGCAATAATAACTGACATGATCCATGATTACATGATATTTTTAGTGATATTTGTAAATTGTCTTTATAAATGTTTCGTTAGCATGTTGCTAATGTTAAATGTGGTTAAAGTTACCATCGTTTCTTACTGTATTCACGGAGACAAGAGAGCCATCACTATTTTCATTTTTAAACACTTGCAGTCTGTATAATGCATAAACACAACCTCTTTATAAATCTCTCCAACAGTGTGTAATGTTAGCTTTAGCCACGAAGCACAGCCTCAAACTCATTCAGAATCAAATGTAAACATCCAAATAAATACTATACTCACATGATCCGACGCATACATGCAGTATGCATGACGAACATCTTGTAAAGATCCATTTGAGGGTTATATTAGCTTTGTGAACTTTGTAAATGCACTGTATTATAGACGAGAGCTCCGGGGGCAGGGAGCACGTGATTTAAAGGGGCCGCAGCGTGAATCGTTGCATAGTTAATGATGCCCCAAAATAGGCAGTTAAAAAAATTTATTAAAAAAATCTATGGGGTATTTTGAGCTGAAACTTCACAGACACATTCAGGGGACACCTTAGACTTATATTACATCTTGTAAAAACTGGTTCTAGGGCACCTTTAAAACAGAAATTACCATATTAATGCAATAACTATTGAAAAATCTGTTTGCCATATTACAGTTCCATATCACTTCACCAGATTATTTCAGTTATCTCAAAAGGTCCTTACAACCTACAACATCAAATGAACCAAAACCCACATAGACACTAGTTGCGTCCCAAACGACGCACTATACACTATTCACTTATACTCTATGTGCTTATGTACTATGTACTCATCCATGTAGTGTGTGAATTTTATGAGGTTATTTTGTCATTCAGCATCGGAGTCTGATAGCTCCTCCCCCTCCCCTACGTATTAAAAGCTGTGACAGTTAAGTGCATGAAGTAGGGCTGGACGATTAATCAAAAAGTAATCAAAATTGAAATTGAGAACCTCTAACCGATGTAATTTTACCATGTCGGTTATTTTGGATTTTTAATCCTGTTATTACTTTCCCCTTAAAAACATACTACCGCGTGTGTAGTCACGTGACCCTGCCCCGTCCAGTCAGCTCCATGGAAGCAACACGGAGGCAAACTCAAACGCCGAGTCAACAAACACAAATAGCGTAAGATCCCCAAAGTGAGATTACTTTTGGTTGTGTCCTCACGAAAGTTTGTCAATTGCATGTGTTTTAACGCTTGCCAGTTTTGAACATTCAAGCGTTTTTAGACCATCTGATGTGTATCAATATATTGAGCTACTGCACTGATGCATTGTGGTGAACACTCATACAGACAGTAGCTTGCACATCACATGAAGATCGCGCATACAGAGAGGAGTGCAGAAACTCGTTGTCAATGCTGACCTGTGATTTATCATTAAAGTAGAAACTCAAAAGCTTTATAGCAAATATTTTTCTACTTTTGAAGTAACTATTTACGACTCACAGCTTCACAATTAATAGAGAGATGGTATGACTAATTCACACACGCAATCACTCTCTCATTAAAGTGTCGTCAAACCCCCCCTGTTTTAGCATGGTCGTTCACACCTTAGAGCTGAAAAAGTAAGGTGAAAAAGTGAGAAAATGGGCATGTAAAGCTCTGGAAAAGTGGAAGTGTAAGGGGGGAAGAGGGGAGAGAACAACCAATAAAACACAGACCTACAAAACACTCATTATACAGAATAATGAATATTAATATATGAGCACGGAGAAAAATTACAAACTCCCAAGCACAAGGGAGAAATGTGCAAGAATATTTAAAAGTGCTAATAATATTTTCATTACGTTTACGAGCACTACAGTCTCATGATAAACAACACATAGTTTAACAGAGAAAGAATAAAGACATAGTTACTTTTTTGTCCATTCTTCTTTGAATTTTCAGTCTAAATCATTCTTTTGTGTATCAGAATAATCGTGTCGTCGCATTCAGACACCACTGTATCGGTGTCCAGTTTGCACATATATTTCTTGTGAAATATATCTATAAAAACTTTAAACATGTATACTTTATACTGTATATGATCTATAATCCACGTGGCAAGTGTTGTTAAACTGTAAATTAAATGCATTATCCGGGTATTTAAAGTGCACTTTTTCTTTTTGGAATTTTCTGTGTGAAAACTCTACTCACACTATTTATACTTAAAAACTTCATAGAATAGTGCATAAGTATGCAAAGTGGGACGCACCTCTAACTAAGCAAACAAATATGACAATCAGTATGATAAAAATGACAATGTCAATGCTTTTTATCACTAAATTACTTTTGATTATCTATGCAATGCACGCTTTCTCATGCTCTCTGTCTCTGTACAGAGACACGCTCGCACACAGACTGAAACACATGCACAGAAACTACGTGAGGTTTGTCAGTAGCAAACCAATGTCACTTTTTTTGAAGCAGTTAAACTTAGTTTCACTATTAAGACATTGCTCCGAAAACTGTTGAGAGTCACACAGGCTCAGGTAATTCACACACTCTCTCTCTCTCTCTCTCTCTCTCTCTCTCTCTCTCTCTCTCTCTCTCTCTTTCTCTCTCCCAAATAACTGCATTAGTCTGCATATTATTGGCTCAGGCCTCTGTTATGGCACCATCTGTGTTTGTATGAAACAGAGAAAGAGTCTGCAGTGTGATTCAAGAGACATAAAAGAAGCAACATCTTCAGATACCCGGATGAGTGGTCTGTTATACAGCTTTGCTGTTGACGACGGCCATTATCAGGGAATAACAGACCTCAGAATGTTGCGGCTGACCAATCAGAATCAAGTATAAGAGAGCAGTTTAAATCACCTCATGACAACCTTAATAAATATTCACCGATCAGACATAACATTATGACCACTGACAGGTGAAGTGAATAACACTGATTATCTCTTCATCATGGCACCTGTTAGTGGGTGGGATATATTAGGCAGCAAGTGAACATTTTGTCCTCAAAGTTGATGTGTTAGAAGCAGGAAAAATGGGCAAGCATAAGGATTTGAGCGAGTTTGACCAGGGCCAAATTGTGATGGCTAGATGACTGGGGTCAGAGCATCTCCAAAACTGTAGTCCTTGTGAGGTGTTCCCGGTGTGCAGAGGACAGTATCTATTAAAAGTGCTCCAAGGAAGAAACCGTGGTGAACCGGCAAACAGGGTCATGGACAGCCAAGGCTCATTGATGCACGTGGGGAGCGAAGGCTGGCCCATGTGGTTCGATCCAACAGACGAGCTGCTGCAGTTAAAATTGCTCAAGAAGTTAATGTTTGTTCCAACAGAAAGGTGTTGGAATACACAGTGCATCACAGTTTGTTGCATATGGGGCTGCATAGCCGCAGACTAGTCAGGGTGCTCATGCTGACCCCTGCCCACTGCCGAAAGCGGCAATAGTGGGCACGTGAGCATCAGAACTGGCCCATGGAGCAATGGAAGAAGGTGACCTGGTCTAATGAATCACATTTTCTTTTGCATCATGTGGATGGCTGGGTGTGTGTGCATTGCTTACCTGAGGAACACATGGCACCAGGATGCACTATGGGAAGAAGGCAAGCAGTATGATGCTTTGGGCAATGTTCTGCTGGGAAACCTTGGGTCCTGCCATCCATGTGGATGTTACTTTGACACGTACCACCTACCTAAGCGTTGTTGCAGACCATGTACACCCTTTCATGGAAACGGTATTCTCTGGTGGCTGTGGCCTCTTTCAGCAGGACAATGCGCCCTGCCATAAAGCAAAAGTGGTTCAGGAATGGTTTGAGGAGCACAACAACGAGTTTGAGGTGTTGACTTGTCCTCCAAATTCCCCAGATCTCAATCTAAATGAGCATCTGTGGGATGTGTTGAACAAACAAGTCCAATCCATGGAGGCTCCACCTCGCAACTTACAGGAATTAAAGGATCTGCTGCTAACATCTTGGTGCCAGATACCACAGCACACCTTCTAGTGGAAGTCCATGCCTCGACGGGTCAGGGCTGTTTTGGCAGCAAAAGGGGGACCAACACAATATTAGGAAGGTAGTAATGTTATGCCTGATCGGTGTACACAAAAATCAAACACAACAGCCAAACAGAACTAACAATGTAAATGTCAACGAAACAATGCCATACTTGAAATGTAAAACCTGCTGGTTATTGTCAATATTCCATGATGTAAATTGTCCCTCCAGTGACACTGAAACATCTTGAACCCAGTCATGACCAAATTTCTTAGTAAATTTATTTGTAAATTTCTTGTAATATCACATAATTGAGCAAATGTTTAGACCCATTTTATTTGTCTGTAAGAGATGCTGGTTTTGCACTTTGCCACACACCACTTTTTAGAACACTTCTAATCTGTGATTTATTAATCTCACTATAATCTTATAATTTTATACAGACATGCTGGTTCTTCAATCTTTGTTCATTTATGGCATCTGCGGACAAAGCTGATAAATAGTTAAATCAAGAGAGCATAAAACTCAAAATTCCTCCACAGCAGAATTTTGCTCATTTATTTTAATGTTATTTCAACATATGGATCCTCTAAATGGAAGTAGTTGAGTCTCATCAATCAAACCTGCTGTAAAAGCTCTTTCTCTCTCTCTCTCTCTCTCTCTCTCTCAATTCAATTTTCAATTCAATTCAATTCAGTTGGGCTTTATTGGCATGACTGTGTTATGATACAATGTTGCCAAAGCAATAAACATGTAATAGGTTATACAGGTATAGATTGATAATTAAATAAAATAAAAGGAAGAAGAGAAAAAAGAAATATATATACATGCATGGCTATATTGTATATGTTATCATATAATTTAACAAGTGGTTAAAAAAAACAACAAAAAAAACATGGTAAATAAATACAGAGAGCAGTAATGAGATTGAAAAGAAAAAGAAAAAAAAAATGAAAGGAGAGGGTTTATTCTTTGTCCCTCATAATATGACAGGAGGACACATACTCTGCTGCCAGGTAGACACACTTCTCTTTCTCTCCTAAAATATAACAAAGTTTCTCAATGTGGTTTGCTTGTTGGAATTCAGGTAGAATTTGACCAATTTGGGTGAAATATGTTTCTCTAATATTATTATATTTGCTGCACTGTGTAAGGAAATGTAGTTCATCTTCCACGACTCCATCGGAGCAGTTTGAACAGAGTCTCTCTCTCTCTCTCTCTCTCTCTCTCTCTCTCTCTCTCTCTCTCTCTCTCTCTCTCTCTCACTCTCTCTCTCACTCTCTCACACTCTCTCACTCTTTGTTTATCTGACATTTATGTTTTGCTCTGGTCAGCCCCTTGGTTCAGGTTCAGATATTTTATATTGTTACTTTTGTCATTGTGAGGCCAAATTGAAGCTTCATTCCAAAACACAGTGAGCTTCCTACTGCATACATAGACAGCTGTCTTCTATGGCACCATCCTAACTAAAATTTTTTGGTACACTGTACATAGGCAGAAGTTCTGTGTCATAAAAATAGCTTTCCACACACAAAGCACATAAGAGACTCTTGAAAGGATATTGCATTTGTGAAAAAATGGCTACACATTCCCTATCAGTATTAAGCCCAGTTTATGGACATTTTCGCAACTTACTGCTTCTAAAAGCATTTTGATCTGCACATTCAGACTGTTATCATATCTGATTCCATTATATTTCAATCAATTTCACTTTTCTCTGTCTTATTCAATCATTACCTTTTACCTCCTGTCAACCCATCATTTCCTTATATCCTTCTTTTCCTCTACCTTGGTTTTTTATATAATCTGTGACTAATGCATTTAAAGTATGAAGTCCTTACTCAACCTCCAGGAGCGACTGTGCTTTGCATACAGAAATCGGTAGTCAGGCAATGCAGGAAAAGGAGTGCTAGCACAGCAGAGTCCAGGGTTCAAAGCACCTTCCAGTTACCATGGTTACTGCTGGATTCAGGGTGTCTTTTATAGCAGGTGGTGTTGTGCTTGAAGTGAAGTTGCAGAATATACCACAACTTATAAAAGGTAAAATAATTTAACTAGGAGTGTCATCTGAATACAGTATTAATATAGTACAGTTCAGTACATAGAAATATAAGGAATATTTTAAAAAATCAGTTCTGGACAAGATATGAAATAGATTTCTTTGAATAGATGTTAATAGATATTCACCTGTTAGATATTGTTTTCTTAATGGAGGCATTTAGAACAATGAAGATTTAAAATGTATTCCTCCCTAGCATTAATATCTGGCATGGAACACTGTGTCAAAGCTTTACAAAATAGTTTTTATAAAGAATAATAGCAATCATGAATGAATGGACAAGTCATGAAAAAATTTACATTTTTTGCCAAAACCTGATGCAAATCCAACCCAACAACGTATTGACTTGTAAAACCACTTTCTGTAATTTTTATTCAATATTTTATTAAAAATTTGATTTTTTTTTTTTTTTCTGAGCGAAGGTTAATTTGCAATTAATTGTGGCTATTTTGATTAATTAATCAGCATATCAAGTAGTTCATTAGATTATGAAGTGACTATAAATGTTTAAGCAATTAAAAGCCTTAATTATGGATCTTTAGTCTGATCTTTTAAGTTACACCTAGCTTATGGTCAGTAAAATACTTGTTTCATTTTGCTCATATACACATTTCTCAGTGCTGATGCATGGAAAGTGTGCTAGAGCTTTTAATGTTCCCTGGAGTAGTATGTTTAACACTGGAATAATATCATAATATGCTATGATACACAATCTGCTATGGTTAGGAAAATGTTTTGTCAGTGTTATAAACCTTTAACTTCATTATTGTGTCCATTTCTTAGTGTGTTTTGAAACTGTGGCAGGTTGTGACAGCACACCACTGCAGTCCTGCTGAATATTTCATGCCCATCTGTAGAAAATTATGGCTCTGTTTACATCGGCCAATAAAAATAAAGGAGTGTGACAGAACCCCGCCCCATCCCATAATATACTCTCACTTTCTCCACTGGTGACTTTGGTTGTTGAATTCTCTTAGCTGCAAAAATTATTAGTTATGTTTTTGAATTATTGAAAATTACTACTAATTTCAGTTAAAATTGCTTAAAATCATCATTTAGAGTGCTGGTCAGAATATAGTTATTATATTATTATATATATTAGCTTTCAGTTAATTTAACATCTGCACTCCGTACCTGCTGTTATTGTTTGGATAAAGAAAAGTGCACAAAGAGAAAGCGAGGTGGAGGAGGTGTCCCTAGAGACTGTGTTCATGAAGTGCTTTGGATTGTGCATGCGTTAAGATGGCAGACACACTATGCATGCCAATGATGAGGGGCTCCATTCTCACACAGCACCACAGGGAAAGCACACAGTCTTTCTGCATTACAAATATGCTCGTCTGCCTGATGGTCTCTTGACGTTCACTCACACTTCTACATGCGCTCCACCACCAGATATGCTCATCCGGTTGATAGGATAGTTAGCAGTCATGCACACATTGCAGATGTGCCCTGTCTCATAATAAGGTGAGGATGGCACCTCTACTTAATTGAAGGAATTTGTGTTTTGATCACCTGAGTTGTGCAGAGCAGGATGAGCTAGTGACTGAGGGATGACATGCTGCAAGAGACGATAGAATGAAAATGCATGAGAATTGAGAGAAAAAGAGAAAGAAGAAAAAACACAAAAGACTGCAGTTGCCGGTTCACTCCAGGGACAGGAGAGAAAATGTCAGATTGAAATCAATGTGTTCCCACAGCTGTTTACTGTTTCTGAAATCACATAATTTCCAGACCAGTCAATGACATCCTGATAATGGCAATGGCAGCTTCTAATGAAAGATGGATGAGATCTACTCATTACTTTTGTGTAATCGATAGTTCTCTTTTTATTGGTACAGGGAGGTGAAGTAATTAGTGACCTTAATGACTGCACAGGATATTCCGTTTCTGTACAGTTATATCTGTTTCTTTTTCTTGAATGTATTGACAAAATCATGAACAACTTTAACTGTCCTGTATAAACGGGTGTGAGTGAATAATACAGAATGTCTTCTGTATTTGAAGAGTTCAGATGCAAAAGCCTCTAAGTGCCATCCAAAATTTTCTTCTAAAATTAGCATTTTTATCAAGCTTGCATGTTTATGTTCAGTTAATTCACTTTAATGGCAATGAAAATGACCTATTAATTGCAATTAAAGTGAAATTACTGAAACTAAACATACGAGCTTGATAAAAATGCTCATTTTAGAAGAAAATTTCAGACGGCACTTAGAGGCTTTTGCATCTGAACTCTTCATTTGTTTATTCTCTGCAAAATTCTGATTGAAATTGCTGTAATAGTGCCATAATATTGCTGATTTATGATTCTATGCAAATCATAATACCCTGGTATTTTCGTAACTATCATAGCATATGGAAATGTTAATCATTAAGTAGTATGAAATAAAAGTACCACTCTATTGTCATCCGATAACATCACTGTGCAATGCTACAGCGGCAGTACTTTTTTTGTAAGGAATATCCCAGGGAGGATCTGAACTTCAGTTTAACTCTACTGAGTTGTTTCTGCACAAATTCTCATTAATTGCACCAAATACACAATTCCTTTATTTAAAATTAAACAAAATGTGTTTTCTCTTTTCAGGAGTGTCTTTTAACAGTGTATATACTCAGATTTGGAGGGTGTTACTGCATCTTGCAGCTGATCCATTTCCAGATGTCTCTGATCTGGCCATGAAGGTTCTCAACAGCATCGCATACAAGGTACAGACAGACCTGGGATCCTCCTTACACCTGCCCCATTTTACTGTGCTCACATATTTATACCTGCTACATCTGCTTATATTTATATTTGTGACCCGTGCTGGCAAATTGAGTTGGAAATGCACACGGGCTAATTACAAGCTACAGGCAAAACAAGTCAAAAATGTTGATTTTGGTCAAATTTGAGGTTTCGCAACAAGAACAGAATGACTCTTGTGGTGACTCTTTTGTGGTGCTGGTCCTTCAAGAGTCACTCTCAATCTATCTGGCTACAAAGCATATATTAAAAAAAAAAAAGTCTTCATTGTATTTTACAACACTTCAGCTTGTGATTCTTATTAGGTGGGGGTCATTTTTCAGGATTCTTTACCTAACTTAAGTCTCTGAGATCTTGACACCTTGCACTTCTGGAGACTCCAGGTAGGTTGCAGTTCTGGAAAATGGTGGCGCTGGAGTGTTCCTGATGGTTTCACACTTATTTCTTCACCTTAATTCTTAATTCTTTTGCAGTTAACATGTGTCTTTTCTTCTCCACCTGTTTTTGTCTGACCCTGCTGACACTGTCCAATGGTCTTGCCTTAATGGTCTTGCAGTTTCTAGTATTGTATTAGTGTTGCATCCTTCTCATGGGCATTTCATTTTTTTTTTACTTTTCAGTCTGAGTTAAATCTCTTTTTTGGCTCATTTTATCTGTAAAAGAAAATGTACCTAATAATTATGCACACCTGAATATATAAGGCGTATATCATTTCCAGCCTCCATGAACAATTATATATCACTTATAAATGATTAAATACAAAATTAATAGTAGTTATTAAGATTAATGTGGTAAAATAATTCTGCATGCACTGTATTGCTCAAAACCAATATAATTTTCTTTCTTCAATGGAACAAAAACATTGTTTTTAAGAAAGTTCACGCTGCTCTCTTCCAAATAATGAAAGTGGATGGAGATGGAGGATTGTCAAACACCATGAAAATAGTCCATACATCTTTGTATAACTGTAATTTAAGTTGTTATATAACTCTTTTTGAATCTTACAGAACAAAGAAAGTTGTACAGGTTCTGAAAATAATGCGCAAATAGCAAATGCGATTAAAAGGAAACTGCTCCCTATGGCCTAGTAATGTGAGCAGCAGCTCTGAGAGGCAGCCGTAAGTTAAGGTAATAACCACCGCTCACTTCTGTCTCTCAGTATCTGCTGTGCAAGCCATGTCAGTCCCCTGCTGAGGCTCCTCATCAATGGCCTATGGGTCCCTACCCGCATGTTGCACAGCGTTAGCACATAACACTCCACTAATGAATTAGCCTGAGCTGAAAGAGCACTACACTATTCCACTCACCAACTGTTCATCTTCTATATGGTGCATCCAGTGTATCTAGATAAAACTCGTGACACTACTAACTTAACTACATTTTCAGTTGCTGTTTTCAAAATAGTGTAACTTGTCCAGTTACAAAATACATTTTCCAACATGTAGCAGCATATCAGGTGTTTTTAAGATTCACATTGTTGTTTATGTAGCTTTACTTTCAAGAAAACTGAGGGAATATTCAAACGCACTTTTAGTCTGATTAATTCTAGTCAGTTGTTTTGTCCTAAATGAATCTCTTTCTCATACGTTTCATTGTCCGATTCATTTTCGATTTGTTCAAAATGTAAATGAACAGATAAAAAAAAGATTCTCAAATATTTAGTTAACTTGCTGTTCATTGCTACGTATTCAACTGAAGATATTTTTTGGTGCATTCTGTATAAATTGATAAGTTTTAGGCTTGTTTTCATACTTATAACTAGTGTCTATAAATCAGCAATTTTATATTGTATCATCGTACCCAAGGGCGTAGATTTGGTTTCAACATTGGGGGGGTTGAGCGTTGGTATGCTGCCTGTTATTTTTTTTTAATAAAAAAAAAAAAAATCTGTTTATGTGTAGCATTATTGGATAATTTATTTATTCTCTATCTATCTATCTATCTATCTATCTATCTATCTATCTATCTATCTATCTATCTATCTATCTATCTATCTATCTATCTATCTATCTATCTATCTATCTATCTATCTATCTATCTATCTATCTATCTATCTATCTATCATAACTTTATGGAATTTATCTATAACCATTCATCAAATTCTAACATAACGGAGTGATTCTAAAAAGAAAGAAATTATGTTAAATATTGAAACTGCCAGTAGGTGGCAGCGATTCGACGTTTTATTGAGTGAGCTACTTAAATCGTTCATTCAAGCCAATTCGTTCAAAAGTCAGATTAATTAAGGAAGAAAACAAACACCGATGTGAATACTTTTGTCACTGATAATTATTGAAAAATGAATTAATAAAACAGACGGCTGTTTTGGTAACTGGTTACAGTTACACTGATAGTTAGATGGCTAAATTGCAATGGATTAGTAAGCTAAAATATGTGTGGAGTGTACCTAGCTATTACAATGTTTTCATACCTCCTTCTCAGTACATGCTTTATTCTTTTTAACGTCCCTCTTTGAACAAAAGTTTAATGTAGTCAGCTGGGCAACGGTTCTCTTCATTTTTTGGTGCTACCCCTGCTCTCCATTCAAACATTAGAGCTCCACTCGCGTTGTTTTGGTGAAAGTGCAACGCGCATTGGTTGGGTATTACCAATCGGTTCAATGGAAGGGGGGTACTTTTTTGAGTAATTTATTATGAAAAACTCATATTCGATTAGAAACAAAATTACTGTTACTTAAAATAAATGAATTATACATATGTTAGTATAGATCTACTGTGATTTTCATGTTGAAATATTGGGGGGGTTGTAACTGATGGATTTGAATATTGGGGGGGTTACCTCCCCCCCCCACCCCGCAAACTACGCCCCTGATCGTACCTTTTTTGTTGTTTTTTTTATTTATTTTTTTATTTGCTGTGCTATGCACTGAAGTAGCAGAACTATCTTCAATGTTGGTAGGTCCTTTGTGTAACTTTGTATGTAATTCTGTTTACATAATAAAGAATAGCATCTTTAAATTGAGTTGATAATAGCTTCACAGGCTACACTTTCAAAGTGCTTCATTTTTAGACATTTAACTTAACTACATTAACTTAACAACAGTGGAATATACTTTATATGGCCACATTTTTTGGTTACCGTTCATGTGAGTTCATGTAAGTTCATGTAAGTTCATATGAATTTTGAGGAAAACATCTTCCAGAATTTACTCTAAAAATCTACTTTCATGACTGCCATATGCATCACCTTAGAGGTGACTTCAAATGTGGTTCTCGGGGGTATGTGAAACTTCACTAATCAGTAGATTTGTCCTCACATCTCTTTCGAGCTGGGGTTTTTGATTTCCAGAAAACACTCCCACTTCATCATATATCACATTAGATATCGTAAGAAAGCTGTAGGGAGACTTCGGAAAATTAAGTTACTGCAGACTTGCTTTTCTGCTTTAACTAAATCTCTTCTTTTCATCTTGTGTACATCATGCTGGGCTATGGGCAATTTCAATCTTTTTAAGTTGAAGCTTTAAAGTGTCTGTATAATCTCTTGTTACATGGTTCAAACTGGAAAGAGGGGAGGGGTAAACAAACTCCCAAAAATCATCTGACAAAGTATTGGACACTCTGGCTTGATTTGTTTGCATCATGTCTACATCAGCTTGAGCCCGATTGCAGCCAAATGACTAACAATAGCTTCTAGTTTTTTTTAACCATGGTTTTGAAAGGTTTTTTTTATTTATTTATTTATTTATTTTTATTTTTATTTTTTATGGCAGCTTTATGAGCTTCATGCTTTAATGTAAAACCTTAATAAATCTTGTTTTTTTGTTTTTTCCTCTCTCTCTCTCTCTCTCTCTCTCTCTCTCTCTCTTTTGTTTGAGCTAGACACTGATTGATGTTAAAAAGACCATGATTGCAGAACTTTTGGAGGTTGTTTGAGCAAAGGGTCATGTTGTAAATTTCAAATAATCAGACACAGCTTGTTTTGTCTTTGACCTTTCTTAAGTTCCGGAGCAGCAGGTGACAATGAGTGCCAATTTGTCACGCTGACATTTGTGCAGTGATACTCAGATAGACCTGCTGAGTCCAATCAGTGCAAAATAACACACACGCCTCTGTCAGAGCCTGTTCTGACTTACCCAGACATTTACTTATACTAGGATTCAAAAACAGTATATACTTCATTGGTGTTGAAGTGCATCTCCTTAAGCATGTAGAAAGGCAATACACCAGCATTAAGAGTGATACACTACTACAATATAACACTGCATCTTGTATAACACAGACCTCTTTGTTGTCTTGCAGTAATGTTTGTGTTTCAATAAAGTCTTAAAAAGAACCCTCAGAAACTTCTATTGCACGTTGAGTTGTAAGCAATATTAGGCAAAAAAAAGTCACCTTTTGCATTTTTTGAACTTGCGATTTAGGACAGAAGTGCATACAAATAACATTTTGTAACTTATCTAGGATCTGATTTTTCATGTTTACATTTCTTTAAATGTATTGAAACTCAATTCCACTTAAGAATCAAGTAAGAAAATTATATTTTATTTTTCATTGATTATGTTCAGTGTACAAACATAGTGTTGTTACCCTTACCCTCTATACACTGAGATGCCCCAGCTTTTATCGTTCTCACCAGTAAATAATACAAGAAATTTTGATTTGGAGTAAAACATTTGTGCAAACTAAATAATTAAAAAGTAACAGATATCAGCTGTTCCATCAACTATTGAGCTACCTATAGAGACAGCATTTGGGGGCAACGTCGATGCACTTACAACACATGGCTGTTCCAAAAGATAAGCATCTTAATTATGATGCTTCCTAAGCTAAGTGCATTGTTTTAGCCAAATTTTAAGGCAGCATCACATATATCCTTTGTGCACAGGACAATACCAAAATGGATTGTGACAAGCTTGGTCAAATATAATAATAATAATATTAATATTAATAATAATAATAATAATAATAATGTAAAAAAATAACCCTCTGATTAAAAATCAAACTGTATTGAAGTAAATTTTAAGTTGTTACTAGTTCAATTACAGGACATATTCGCTACACGTGTATTGTAAACAGCCTTTTGCGATGCATCACTTCAGCAGAC
This sequence comes from Megalobrama amblycephala, assembly GCF_018812025.1. Lineage (NCBI taxonomy): Eukaryota > Metazoa > Chordata > Actinopteri > Cypriniformes > Xenocyprididae > Megalobrama > Megalobrama amblycephala. Next base: position 175,857 of record NW_025953372.1, read on the forward strand.
ATCTACAGTTTTAGGATACTGCCTATATGCGGTAGGTAGATTTTGTCTCCTTTTTATAGAGGTTGTTCAGCTGTAAATAAGAAAATAATATCTTTTCTCTCTCGATATTCATATCTGTTTTTCTTTTTTAACGTAATGAATCTGTGGGACAGAAACTCTAGCATTTGAATCTTTGATCTGCTGCCCAAACACACAATAACTTTATTTCTGTCTACTCAGTCATGATGAATCTGTCTCTCTCTCACACTTCCCTGTAGGCTTTAGCATAAAAATCAGATTAGACCATCTCTCCAGATGGTGATGAGAGGATAGGATTGTTAACTAGATTTTGATGAAGCAGATAAGTCAACAAAAGCGTTGTTTCCTTTTCTTTCTTTTTTTTACCCTTTTAGGTTGCGATTAGAGTTATGAGGAAGAGTTTTGCTGTTGCTTTTGTCTCTAGGATTACAGCTCAAACAGACTTGCATTCTCTATATTTGCATACATTAACTGTATTGTATTTTACTTGCAGTCATACAGGGCCACCAGAAATAATTTTTGTTTTAGCGCTTAGCTATCAAACCTTGAAATGTAGCCATCCACAGTAGCCACCGGTGGTAGATAAAAATGTTTCTGCTTTTGATGGAATCAGAACCAGGATGCACAATTTTATACTACATTGTTATAAAACATCCGCATTCTACACTGCTTCTCACATCAGGCCACCATGAATGCTCGCACACAGAGGATTCTGGACTCAGGTTCCTTGACCCAATCAGCACCTGCTAGCCCCACCAGCAAAGGAACTCTCATACATCAAGCAGGGTGAGTTACTCACACTTAAATATGTATTTAATTTGTTTAAAATCAGCAGCAGGACCATATAGTCACCTGGAATGATTTAGATTTTTTAAATAACAGGTGAAAAAGCAGAATGTAATAGCTTGCGCTTCTGTTATTTTACTCTACTTTGCATCTATTAAACAGCATCCTTTTCTTTTTGGGATATGTTTAGTGGCTGTGGCTATTAATTTTAACATGCAGCAAATTTTATTTTAACATGCAGCATTGCAGTGCATGCTGACCCTGTTCTTTTGCAGCACATTAATCTGTGTTATGGCCCTGCTTGTTGGTGTTGTAGTGCTTCCCACAGATCCAAACGCTCTTCATCTCCCTCCAGCGGATCTCCTCCCATGCCTGGTGCCTCCAGCTCCAGTCTCACCAATGAAGTGCCCAAACCACCGGTCCGGGAGGCACCGCCCAATCGGCCACCATACACACCGACTTTGGGTGGTCAGGCGCCCCACTCGCAGCAGTTCCCACGCACCAGGAAGATGTTTGACAAAGGCCCTGATCAGGTACAGCAGTGATATTAGTTTCCCCACAGATTCTTCTCCATCCTTCTGTGTTGTTTATTTGCCATGTCAAATGATTATTTAAGAAAAACAGTTTTTTAGCTTTTCATATTTTGTGGCAGCCTTGTTTGTGGTTTAGACCAACAGTAGACCTTAGTTTTAGCTACTTTGTGAGGTTATATCAATGAAACTAAGCCTTGTGCCCCAGGCTTTGGATGTCTTCAGTATTCATTTTTTGAGGGCAAAAAGCCTTCATTAGATGGCTAGAAGCTCAGTCGTCTACAGTTAAAGTTATTGTCTCTCAGAAGTATAAGAAGCCCATAAGACACAAAATAAAGATTTGGATGAGAGAGAGAGAGAGAGAGAGAGAGAGAGAGAGAGAGAGAGAGAGAGATTACAGTAGAAAAAGACATGCTGCATTGTTTCTTAAATGTTAGCAAACTAGTAACTAGTAAAATGCAGATTAATATTCAGCAAGGATGCATTAGTTGGTCAAAAGTGACAGTAAATACATTTACAATGTTATTTCAAATAAATGCTGTTCTTTTAAACTTCCTAATCATCAAATAATCTTGAAAAAAATAGACATGGTTTCCATGAAAATATTAAACAGCACAACTGTTTTCAACATAAATATTTAATGCCCAAGTTTTTCTTAAGAGGGATCTGTTATGCCCCTTTTTAGAAGATGTAATGTAAATCTCAGATGTCCCCAGAATGTATTTGTGAAGTTTCAGCTCAAAATGCCCCACAGATCATTTATTATACCATGTTGTGAATGCCCATTTTTGAGTGGAAGGAAAAATGTACTGTTTTTGTGCATGTATCTTTAAATGCATATGAGCTGCTGCCCCCACCCCACTTTCAAGATGAGGGCGAAGCCTGTATAGCTCATGCCTCAGAATAATACACTACCACTCTTGTTTGGTTTTGATTATCATCTATATAGGTGTCACACTCACATGACATTGCAGTTCTTGAAACATCACATGAAAGTTTATTATCTGCATGCGTTTTAAATCCATATCAGTCTAAACTTCTGATGATACACATACGAAGCACACGCACAGAGAGCTGGATGTCAGGCAGCGCGTCCTGTGAGTATTAAACTAAGTTCTCTTTCACGTGTTATTGCGCTTAAACTGTCAAATACACACAAGGTTATGTCAAAAACAGACACGGCTCACATAAACAGTCGGTTATGTCTGTAAACTTAAACAGCAAGTGAAGAAATCGCATGTGTATATTACATACCTACTGCTGTATATTCTGTTAATATGAATCAAACAACAAAAGAAAAACAGAAAATCACTCACTGCTCTTGATTGAATTAACTTTAGTAGCTTTTATAAGAATACATTTCTTACTTGAATTCTGCTGTTAATTGCTCTGGTGAGGAGATAAGCTTGGCAGGCTATGTACAGTTCACTGAGTCTCTATGCAAATAGGGCAGAGTTTGTCATCAGTCATGGGCTGGGCCTAGGCATTTTGTGATGTCACAAAAGGTAGAATCTGCAAACAGCTTGTACTGAGACACTGCTTATGATTTATGGGGATGAAAAAAAGAGGAGTGGGAGGATTTTTACCATTAAAGGGTGGTTGTGTACACCCACTACTGACAAACATTTATGTTCAAACACTATGTAAAAGTGAATTTTGCTTAATAGGTCCCTTTAGTTAGTAAATAGTTGTGTAGAAAGTAGGATATAGCACAGTCAGTAAGACCTGATCACCCTGTGAGTGTTTATGTGGTGATTCCGTTACATATTGTCATTTGTCTGATGTTTTCCTCAGACTGCTGAGGATGGAGATGAGACAGCTGCTCACAGGAGCTTCATCAGTGTGAGTCTGCAGACAGGTCTTTGCGACTGGAGTGCCAAATACTTCGCTCAGCCAGTCATGAAGGTGAGTGCTTCATGGATTAGAGGTGAAATCGAATTAATTTACTTATAAATCAAACAAATTCAGTTAATGAATTGACTTGAAATCATTACATAAGATCTATTCAGGCTTAAACACATTATTTTAGCAATTCAATTTTAAATATTAGTAAATGGATGTGAAAGAGTTGGACCCCACTTTTAATATTATCAAAAAACAATCTGCCTAAAGTGAAGGTCTCAGGACTGTGATCTTCTGGGGCCTGATATATATATAAATGCACAAAATGGCCATTTGAAAATATGCGTGCATAGTTTTCCACACACATATTGGGATTTATAACAAATAAACTTGCTGTAATTATGTGCTCACCGTCCACGCACTCTAGACCAGGGGTTCATTACTTTGCTTGCACCGGTTAATGAGTGCATATGCATTGGCCTAGAGCAGGGATGGCGAACTCCCGTCCTGGAGAGCCACTGTCCTGCAGAGTTTTGCTTCAACCCTAATCAAACACACCTGAACAAGCTAATCAATGTCTGAAGTGTTACTAGAAAGCTACAGGCAGGTGAGTTTTTTTATCAGGGTTAGAGCTGAACTCAGCAGGACTGTGGCTCTCCAGGATCAGAGTTCATCACCCCTAAGTAAACAAAATAGCCTTAAACTCGGATTTCCATTTGACACACATTCGTATTAAATATGCCACTCTCATTAATGGTGAACTCTCAAATTGTATTAAATTTAAGATTTTTTTTAAGGAATATTTATGAATTTAAATAGAATTTTTTTTGTAATGAATGTGTTTTTAAAACACTTTTACTGTGGAATGTTATGTTTTAATGACAGAGGAAATTGCTTGGCCCATGATAATTATGCTTTATATGGTATTCTAAATAGCAAAAAATACTTTCATGCATATAATGTTAAATAATGCACTCTTGAATCTGATTAAGATGGCCTAGAAACATAGGCAGTATAATGGCAGATACTCACAGACTCTTTGGGTGGTCCAACGGGCTATAGCTCTGATGACACAGTACTGTACAACTGTTGCCACACCACATGCAGGTGTGCCGTTTTGTTTGCAGGCAGACAGTAGCCTAATTTATAACACCTTTCGCAGTCTTCCAAGCATTATGAAAATGCCTATTTGAAGGAAACACTAAGATTTACACATTTTTTACACATTAAAATATGTGAGGCACTGATATCAGAGAATTGTTAGACTGCAAAATAAGTATCTGTTCAGTTTCCAGTAACAATTATCTAAACATTCTAAAATAGATGTTTATTTTATTGTCAAATCTGCATGGATTAGTTTTGTTAAAACCAATAAAAAATTATTTTGCCAATAGGAATGAATGAGAATAATTCTTCTTTGAAAATTTTCTCTGAAAAGTATTATATAGCCGCAGTTTTGGCAAATGTACTTTGCTTTATGGATATTTTAATATCTTTATTTTAAACAAGACAGAAGGATGCTGAATGATTTTTAGCTATGTAATGTGATGGCACAAACAGCATTTACAGTGAGTCTATCTCATATTATCCTATAGTGTCTTTAAACACAGTAGTAAGATATCACATGGATTGAAATATGCATATGGAAATTTTATGCAGATGAGGATATGTGTAGTAAAACTAGGCATTGTAAGCTCCATATATGGTTATTTTGGGAGAAGGGGTGGGGAGGAGGGGAGGAGGGGAGGAGGGGAGAAGGGGTGGGGGATCCATGTGCACACAAGGGGGAGAAGGGGTGAGGGATCCATGTACACACAATCTTCTGCTGATTAGGATTTCTAAAGGGAATTTTAGAAAACATTAAATAAACAAAACAGAAAACAAACAATATTTAACTAAAACAAGGAAACAAATTAATAAAACTTGGTCACCAATTAATAAGTCACAGGAACAAATTTTAAATAATTTTCTATACTGTTTTTGGAGGGAAATATGCAAACTTGTTTCAAACATGGCAAAATGGCATTTTAAAATCCTTATGCACCCTGATTATGCACCTTAAACACAGTAGTAAGATATCACATGGATTGAAACATGCATATGTAAATTTCATGACCCAAAGTTATGCTACTTTTTCTGTTGCCGTGGTGATGGCATGACATTTCTTCAACCGTTTCTCTTTATTCAAAAAGAGAAAACCCTTTCTGTCTGTTCCCAGCCAAACTAGAACTTCATTGTCCCCAGAGGGGACTTTCTAACATACAGAAGTGCTGCTGCTGCACTACTCGGAGTGTTATTCCATAAACCAATATTTAAATATATGTCTGCATGTGTGATTGACTCCTTTGATGCCATGCTTTACTACAGGGCTATTCGATACTATTCTTTTTATATTACCCTTTCCACTGTGAATTCAGTTTATGCATTTGCATATAGTCAAAACACAAAAGACAATCATACTACCATGTTATTTAGGCATGTACCATGTAAATTCCATGGTGTATAAAAATGTTAGTCAATCAGGACCATGGTATTATCATCTAATACCACCACTGCAACACATCACCACCACAGTATTACAGTTTAGTGTGTGTGTGTGTTTTTTTGTTTTTTTTTCATTGTCTTCTGTAATTATCATATACAAATGAAAATATTTGTGAATGTGTGTGTTTGTGTTTTGTGTCCAGTCCTGAGGCAGTATAATGCAATCCCATCAGTATGTGATCAGTGAGGAACACACACAGCCTGTGGCACAGTGCTGAGAGTAATACCTCATGTTTACTGCGAGAGAACAAGACACATTAATAATCAATAATGTGTGGGAGACAAAACAACATAAAACATCAAGAAAGTAGCATATACAACCCAAGAATGAATATATATCAACTTCTCCCGATTGTATTTACATTGTATTTCTACCGATTATGTATGAACACAATTTTTTATTAGATTTAACGTTTACAGCCTGAGGGAAGAATTTATGATGATGTTGTTGATAGGACTTTGTTTTAAGGGCTTAGAGTGTTGTGATAGGGGATGATGCTAAAAAAACAGATTGGTCAAGGTGCGAGGGAGGTCGGCATGATTTTCACCGGCCTATTCTCAACCAGGATGCATATAGATTTAACTGGAATGCTAAATTTTTCAACACGTCACACAATGCACCAAACGCAACCAAACAGAAAAATGTATTGACTTCTTCCTTTGCAATTATGTAAAACTGGATCAAGAGAGTTTAGGACTAGTGATAAACTGATACATTTGGCAGGCAGTTAATGAAAGTTAATGATAACATTTGGCAGTTAATCAGCTGATATTCTGCATTGGCTGATAATTGTGCTTGTTTGATTGAATTAAATATGGATTATTGTACAGTCAGCTGGTCAATATCACAAAATAAACCCAAACTCCTATTACATCGTTGTTTACCAGACAAGTAGATGCATGGTTATGAAATATTGTGTGGTGCAGGGATGATATATTTTTGTAGGCCAAAACCTGTAAACACGTTAGCATTTTAGCTGTTCCAGTTCTATCGTACTGAAGTCAAGGGGTTTTTTGTGTGTGTGTGTGTGTGTGTGTGTGTGTGTGTGTGTGTGTGTGTGTGTGTGTGTGTGTGTGTGTGTGTGTGTGTGTGTGTGTGTGTGTGTGTTTGGTTAAATTTTTGAAATAAGGTCTTTGGTGAACACATGCTCAAGATATGTTTGTTTTATTCTACAAGTTGTCAGAAGTTTCATGATGGTGACGTTGAAGTCATTTGCCCATGGTTTAGTTCATTTATAGCCTATGTTTAGCTTTTGACTTCTGCTGTTTGTATTTACACTTTAAAATTCATGAAAGTTGTGTTCATTTGTGAAAATTATGGGGAAAAAAACGTGTAAGAATCGTAAGCTTTGGTTAGTCACATACCTTGTTTCTGCAGTAATTCAAAAGCTAATGGAAAAATCCTATTGGGTTTCTGTCGAGGGAACCAGGCTGATGCTAACTTCCGGGTTGGCCTACAAAAATGTTATCTCTGCATCACTCTGTTGATTTGAGTTGAGTTGATTTGAGTTGATATGAAATTAGGACAGTGCAGTAGATTGGTTGCCATGGTACCACAATAATACAGTTTCGCTGTCATTAAGAAAAATATTCTGCTGCAGGATATATTCCTGTCATGGACAGAACGGGTGAAGGAGACTACAATGAAGTAGAGATGAGGGTACCACAACATTCTTTTAACTCTTTCCTAGCCATTGATGAGATTTTTCAACTTTCTGCTCTTGTTGCTTAGCAACTGTGACAGCTGCCGTTAATGAGTGTCAATAGCGTTTGTACTGGACTTTTTTTTTGTTTTTAAAGTATATTAAAATATATTAAACTGTGAAAACAAAACAGGGTTCATGAACTGTCTAAATATGTTCACCATGGTCCATTTCTGCATATAATAAATAGTATAAGCTATATATAATCGCATCTTAGTAAGATATGTCAGCATTTGATCTGATTTAAAAGTTGTTGTTTTTTTGTTTTTTTATTTTACATTACATTTGTATCATTAGATATTTGAGAAGATTTGTGTGCGCTCATCCGACGCGCGCACACGCTTATTTCAGTCAGCGCGCAAATACTGAGTTCACTTTCAAGTCTTGTGCTTCAGCGGACAAACTCATACAAAAATTAAGTCAACATGCCCGTCTTGGCGAGTATGCTAGCAAACATAGTCGGTTATGTCTTAAGTGAACGTATATTAGTCGAGAAAGACAGCGCATGTGTAACAGTATATGTACTAGATCGTGCATGTCTTAAAAGGGAAAAAAAAACTATTCCTGCTGCCTGATTTTAATGTTAAATCAAACAACAAATAACAAAGAAATCACTCACTGCTCTTGACTGAATAGTTTTTGTAACTTCAGTAATGATTAATCTTTATTTATTTTATACAGTAAAGATAATATGCAGTGATATTTTATATTTGATTACTTTATCCATTTTCTGTACCTGAAAACTACTGTTAGATACCTGAAAACCTGAAAAGCACTGTTTATTTTATTTGAATATTTGCTTTATTGTACTTATTTGTGATGTACTTATTTGCTTGTAGTTTGATCGTTTGTTCTTATTTTCTTTTTTTTTTATTTGACAGTAGTCTTATTTTTAGGGTCACGGTTTCGGTACGGTTCGGTACCGAACTGTACCAAAACCGTGACCCTAAAACCGTGATACGAACTAAACCATGAGCAATTTGAACCGTTGCACCCCTAGTGTCATCAACACTCAACAACATCCCTGCCCCAGCAATGTGTTTTTGTTGTTTCTCGCTGTTTTTTTCTGTTTTTACTGTTCACAATCTTTATCTTGGCTGAAGCACTTTTGTTTTAATCTATATTAAGGATAATAAAATCAGCCTACGTTATAGTTTAATGTTAAAGATATTAATATTACTAAAGTGAGTGAGTCTTATGTTTATTTTTTATGTTTGTATGAAGGCTAAATACAAATAAAAGCTGAACATAAATTTATTTGTACTGTTTTTATTTCTAAAATATTATATAGTTTTATAGGAAGAGATTTCATAGATTTGGCAAATTAATTTTTCAGAAGTTGTGGCCGTTCTTGGCAGTTTTTCTGAGGCTATTATATAGTTCATATCGATATCGGAATTATATCGTATCGACCGAAATTAAGAATTATATCGTGATATAAATTTTGGCTATATCGTCCAGCCCTATTCTGGACATAAGTTTTATATATGCATAATGGATAACAAAGATCTCAGAAAGCTTTTTGAGTGCAAAATGAGAAATCTGTCTTGAGTGAGAAGAACTCTATTTCAGTCTATTTGAGTGATGGGTGTGATAAGTGCATGTTGCTGGTGACTTGACTATGTGTTTACTTGAAAGGGTATAAAAATTGCTCTGGAGGAGGCCATTAACTATGACAAATTAACATGTACAAGCTCACTGCTTCATTTCCATAGAAAAACAAATCATTGATTCTCATTAAGAGATTGATATGGAGCCCCAGAGCTACAGGAAAAAAAGACAGGTGCGATTTCTTACCTTGCTTGAGCTTGGATATGGGTTTGTGTCATGAGATCTGCCCTTTTCTCTGAGCTCCTATCTGGAAGACTGGATCGATCTGGGCTAATTAGCTGGAGCTCTTATTTTCTCACTTAGGGCTTCAGCTCTTTAGCTTGTTGAGCAGTTTCCTCATTCTTACAATATAGAGGCAAACTTTTAAGAAAGGAAGAAAGAACATTGGTAACAGTTTTTAGAAATTTAAGTCAATTCACCTTCATTTATATTGCACTTATACAATACAGATTGTTTCAAAGCAGCTTTACAGTAATAAACTGGAAAATAATGATCAATGATGCAAAGAATTCATTTCTGCTGTAAAGCAGCGCTAATAAAGGCAGTGTAATTTTTCATCTGAATCAAGTGTTGATTCAGTTCAGTTCAATAACTGTGTAAAGTTCATCAATTATCAAATGAGTTCAATTCAGCTTAAGCAGCTCTGGCGAAAACAGTAATGTCATCATCCAGCTCAATTCAGTTCTCATCCAGTAACATCAGTGCAGTCAAATCAATATTGCTGAATATTAAGTGTCACCAACTAAGCAAGCCAAAGGTGACAGTGGCAAGGAATCCAAACTCCATCAGGTGACAGAATGTCACAAAATGATGAAAGAAATCTTGTCAAAATGATGAAGAAACTAGGCTCAGTCAGGGGACCATTCCTTCTCTGGCCAAACGAATGTATGTGGTGTGAGTATGATTCTTGGCTGCATCATCATGGATTGTGGTTTGATTTCATTTAGAACGTTTCATTCAGTTCTTCTGCTTGAAGATCACATTACATCACACTAGCATATGGAGGGAGGGGGAGTTGGCTTTGGTAACCTTGGGATAAGAATGAGACTTATTGAGAAATATTAGCCTAGATGCCATTCCTTTTATGGGTCTGTTTACACCTCGTCACTTCATACGTTTTGCTCTGATCAGATAGCTATTCAATCGTTAAAAGACCAGGTATAAATGCCCTCCGAAATGCATGGAGATGGATTTAAATCCGATCGCTCATACCACTTCAGGAGGTGGTCTGGGATGCATTCCAGTCAAAACTGAACATGTCTAAATGCATCTGGTTGTTGAAACCACATATGTAAATTTTACTCCTCCCAAAAATGCTAAAAAATGAACGTGTGTGAGTGTGTTACAGGCTAAATAACATGTTATAGCCAGATCTGACAGCGCTACTGCAACACACATTGCCGCAGATGAGCAGCTGAGTATCTCTTCAGCAAGCTGACACGCAAACTGATGCATGAAAATCCAAGTAAATCGCAGATGCTCAAAACACATTCATCTTCATTAAATGTAATGAGACTAAATGATCTTACCTCCTATTGCGGTCTTGGATTTTGAAATTAGCTGATGATCAATAAAATGCAGCTCATATTTGTTGCGTTGGGTCATGTGAACTCCTTTAAATCTGCATATAGCGCGGGAATTGAAGATTGGATTTATATCCATTTTGCGGAGACACATTTGTGTGACTGCAATGTAAATGTGTAAATGGAATCGCTTGATAAATCAATTAACAATTAACTTTTCTGCATTTGACATTGAGAGCATATGTCATAATTTAGAGATATTTTTAAGATGAAAAAAAAAAAAAAATTGCTATCAGAGAGCACACCCAGGTTCCTAACTGATAACGAAGACACATCCATCAAGAGTTAGAAAGTTTTTGGTCCAATGATAAAATCCTCAGTTTTTTTCTGAATTTAGTTCTAGGAAATTACTAGTTATCCAATTTGTTATATTAACTATGCGTTCCATTAATAATGTGAATTGGTATGTTTCATCAGGCTGCAAAGAAATATAAAGCTGAGTATCATCACCGTGAAAACTAGTGCCATGTTTCCTAATGATATCTCCCATAGGTAGCAGATATAGGGTGAAATGCAATGGTCCTAGTACTGAGCCTTGCGGTATTCCATAATGAACATGTAATCGATATTACACCTCTTCACTTACTGCTACATATTGGTGATGAATACGATTATTTGAGCCATGCCAGTGCAAGTCCGCTAATGCCAACGTAACTTTCTAGTCTATTCAGAAGTATGTTGTGGTCGATAGTATCAAATGCTGCTGCTAAGGTCCAGTAACACTAATGGAGAGATGCAATCATGATCGGATGATAAAATCAAGTCATTTGTAACTCTGAGGAGAGCAGTCTCAGTACTATACATTCTAAATCATGACTGGAAAACCTTGCAGATACAATTTATCTCTAACATTGTGAGTTGTTTCTCCTTAGAGTTCAGTTGTGAGTATACTGCCTTTTCTAGTATTTTGAAAGAAAAGAGAGATTGGAGATCAGTGTCTAGTTAACTAATTCTTTAGGATCGTGTGTGTGTGTGTGTGTGTGTGTGTGTGTGTGTGTGTGTGTGTGTGTGTGTGTGTGTGTGTGTGTGTGTGTGTGTGTGTGTGTGTGTTTTAATAGGTTTAATAACAGCCAGCTTGAAAGTTCATATCAAGGACAAATCCTTATGACAATGATGAATTAATAGTATGGCATAATCAGTTTTTCCAAAGGAAAATCACTCACTGCTCTTGATAAAATAACTTTAGTAGATAAAAGTTAATAGTTAATAAGAATACATTTCTTACTTGAATGCTGCTGTTAAACACTCTAGCGAGGAGATAAACATGGCGGACTGTGTACAGCTCACTCAGGGCGGGGTCTATGCTAATAGGGCAGAGTTTAGCTTATTCTGAGACACTGCTTATGATTTATGGCGATTTAAAAAAAGGACTGGTTGGATTTTTACCATTATAGGGTGGCTGTGTACACACACTGCTGACACACATTTATGTTCAAACACCATGTAAAAGTGAATTTTGCACAATAGGTTCCCTTTAAGAATAGGATCTATGAGGATCTTTTAGAAGCATCTCTTTCAGTAGCCTAGTTGGTATAGGGTCTAACATACATGTTGTTGATTTTGATTATTTAACGAGTTTAGACAATTCTTCTATCCCTATAGCAAAGAATAAATGTAATTGTTCCTCATGGGGTCTGTAGTCCACTGTCTGATGCAATACTGTAGCAGAAGGTTGCATGGTTATAATTTTCTCTCTGATAGTATCAATCTTGTAAATAATTTCATTAAGTTATTACTGCTCTGAAACTACAGACTAAAAGATCACAGTCAATATCCCTTTTCTAGAGAGATAATACTGTTAGTCTTGAGTGTTTTCTTGAACAATTACAGTCTTTGAGTTTCTGTACTCACAACTGTCAAAACCAGGTTCAAGTCTGTAATTGTGTGTGTTTATGGTTTAAACAAAGTGACATTTTTGGTGCTCCATTATTTGAAAATTGAATTTCTTTCTTTCTTTCAGATTCCAGAAGAGCATGATTTGGAGAGTCAGGTTCGTAAGGAGAGGGAGTGGCGATTTTTACGTAATGCTCGAGTACGCAGACAAAGCCAACGCATCACTCAGAGAGGTACAACTACCAGTTTCCAGCTGTAAAACTTCAGAATTTGTTATATACTGACAACAAAGACTACAACTTTACCTAAATCTAACCTAAATACTGTTTTATTTTTTTTTACAATTGTCATACAGTAGGTATAATATATACTGTACAATTTGCTTTATCAATCTTTTATATTCAGCTGAGTAACTTGTGATATTACTTGATATTTCACAAATTGTTTAAAATGTTTCATTACACTGCAAAGGCAGAATAAAGCAGTATTTCATAAAATGCATTTAAACAAGCACACAAGGGAATTACTCAATTACTGAAATAATGTTCAACATTAATTGCGGAAATAATATTATAAAATTGTTTTAAATATGGAAATATGAATAGAAAAACAATAGGAAAACTATAGAAAATTCAAAATAGAAATATGAAATTATAAATTGTATGCTCTTATGAAATGGACAAGTTTGAAGCTGCACTGATGCTGCATTTAATTAACACAGAACCAAAGCAGCATGGACTTACACAAGAAAATAAAAACATTTATGTAGCCTCATTGCATATATACTCAGAATTTGTACCCAAGTCTTTGATAATATGAGTGAGGTATCTCACTATGGGCATTGCCTTAGCCATGACCAGTGTAAGAGTCCTGCCTCCCTAATATACTGTACATCACAGTATAACACTTGAGGTAAAGCCCAACTTGCTGCCCCACTAAAATTTGCTGAACTGAAACACCATTAAAATGTAATTGGGGCGATCAGTATGACTGAGTGACTGCGTTCTCTTTCTCTTCTTAGAGTTGGCATAATCAGATTCAGTGGAAGGAACATGTAAAACAGTTCTTGGCTGAACCTTTCCCACAATTGGCTCACTATATGAGTCCATTCTCCATTGAGAGGATTCCCTCTGGACAGGAGATCTACCCCCACATTCATTATTGCTGGGACATGCGTTGCCCATAATGAATGAAAATGCTCTGTGCCCCACACAATCAGATTGCATGCAGTGAAGCTGATGAACTGTGTTCCCCCCTTGCGATTTAAATATGCCACAGCTTTTGTGTTATCTGATCTGATCAAAATATTTACAAAACTTTACAAAGCCAGAAACACTGTTTACATTTCCAGGAAGTTTATGTGTGCATTCAGTAGGGAGACAGGCCATTTTCCTTTTTTTTCCATTTTATTCCGCTCTCACACAACGCAAACCAACCTGTGAGCATCTGTCGTCACCACCTTTCTCATAAAAACTGCCCCCAAAGAAGTCTCTGATTCAAGGAAATAGTGATTTCCTCAACAATGGGGAGTGTGCATACAGAGCGATGGAACTTTACAAATGAGATGGTGCTTTAGAAAAGCGCTGCTATCCAGTGCTGAAACTCTCTCATTTGCAGTAGTCCGATTGGATTGACAGAAACGGTCGAGTTTAGCCCCAGAAGACATTAACATAGTCTGAATGGGAGCTGCAAATTGACCTTGGATACGTTTCCCAAAAGCATAGTGAACCCAAGTTGATCGTAAACCAATTGCACCAAAGGACTCTACGATCTACTTAGGCTTATGATGCTTTTGGGAAATGCAACCCTGATGTGCTCATCTGAGACAAATGCATGATACCGTAGTTTAGTCTGAAACCTTACTAAATTATTTCTTGTGTGGGCACTAAGCAATTTTTGTCTAATTTGTTTTAAAGTTTAAGCTCTCCAAATGAGACACCAGTACTTTTGTATCTATCTCTGCTTGCTGCCATGACAGAGCTCAGAGAAATAGATCTTCAAAATAAGCTGATACTCTTAGCCCAAACATTCTCAGCAATGTTAGAGCTGCTTCGACACATTTGCTGAACACTTTTGTGCTAATGAGAGCCTGACAGGAAGTTTTGTAGGCTATGCCTTGATAGCCAAACCTGAGGAATTGTCTGTGTGCCTGATAGATGCCTATATGAAAATATATTTCTGGTCTATTGATGTAAACTAGGGATGGGCATTTCAAGCAAAAATAATGTTCGAAGATCGCTGGGAATAATTCGATTATTATTCGAAAATCGCATGCATACACGCACACATGCACACACACATGCACACACAAACAGAGAGAGAGGGAGAGAGACCATTCACGATTGATATTGATAAACTGTTTAATTCATTGGGGAATATGCTGTCTTAACTCAACCCATATAATGATTGTAATGTGCTGAAACATATTATAGGTGCCCTAGAATCAAAAATTTAATTTACCTTGACATAGTTGAATAACAAGAGTTTGGTACATGGAAATGACATACAGTGAGTTTCAAACACCAGTGTTTTCTCCTTGTGTAAATCTCATTTGTTTAAAAGACCTCCGAAGAACAGACAAATCTCAACATAACACCGACTGTTACGTAACAGTCAGGATCATTAATATGTATGACCCCAATATTTGCATATGCCAGCTCATGTTCAAGGCATTAGACAAGGGCAGCCAGTATTAACGTCTGGAGCTGTGCACAGCTGAATCATCAGACTAGGTAAGCAAGCAAGAACAATAGCGAAAAATGGCAGATGGAGCAATAATAACTGACATGATCCATGATTACATGATATTTTTAATGATATTTGTAAATTGTCTTTATAAATGTTTCGTTAGCATGTTGCTAGTGTACTGTTAAATGTGGTTAAAGTTACCATCATTTCTTACTGTATTCACGGCGACAAGAGAGCCGTCGCTATTTTCATTTTTAAACACTTGCAGTCTGTATAATGCATAAACACAACTTCATTCTTTATAAATGTATCCAACAGTGTGTAATGTTAGCTTTAGCCACGAAGCACAGCCTCAAACTCATTCAGAACCAAATGTAAACATCCAAATAAATACTATACTCACATGATCCGATGCATGCATGCAGTATGCATGACAAACATCTTGTAAAGATCCATTTGAGGGTTATATTAGCTGTGTGAACTTTGTAAATGCACTGTATTATAGACGAGAGCTCGGGGGGCAGGGAGCGCGCGATTTAAAGGGGCCGCAGCCTGAATCGGTGCATAGTTAATGATGCCCCAAAATAGACAGTTAAAAATATTTTAAAAAATCTATGGGGTATTTTGAGCTGAAACTTCAGACACATTCAGGGGACACCTTAGACTTATATCACATCTTGTAAAAACTGGTTCTAGGGCACCTTTAATATGTTCAGTAATATAAGTGAAAGTAAAATCCGCATGCCCATTCATAACGGTGCGAAGCAGAGCGAGCGTTTTCAATTAATTTCTACGTTGAGCTTCCATAGGAATAAACTGAAAACACTCGCTCTCCACCAGTGGACATGCACATGAATGACCGAGGGGATATTACTTTCACTTTCAAATTAGCGCCAATTCGGGAGCGGTGACAAGTGATGATATCGGTGTTGTTCCTGAACACCAGCAACACTGACTATCGCAGAAAGCCTACCTCAACCATATTGATTTTAGGCTGCCTAAACGCATTATAACATTGTGAAGAATGTGCCAGAATGACAGCACTTGTGTCGTGTGAACATTGATTTTAACGGTTCTGTTATATGCCATGCTAGTCTTTGTTCTACTGTTGTCTAAGATTGACAGCTTTTTAGGTGCGTCATTGGCAGCGTGCGCCACCCTCTGGTTAAATGAACGTGTCACCATTGAAAACATGAGGATTTTTTTTAAGATGACAATCGCACAACCTATTCGATATTCTATAATTAAATCAACTAATCGAATATTCGAAAATCGTGACACATCCCTAATGTAAACCTGTCTGTGGAATGTATAACAAGGGGTAACTCCTAAAATGTCAGCATTTTGAACTTGTACTTTCTGAGGTGTTTGTTATGCAAATCCAGGATAGGACAGATACCTCCCCCACTCTTGGGAATGACAAAATACCAGGAAAGAGGCTATTTCTTCCTCTAGAACCTAAGCTAATGCCTTCTCTGCTGCTGTTGATAATAACACTGTTGAAAAGCGGTGGTTTTAAAGCGAACTGATTGTGGATAAAAGGAAGGAAGGTTTTCCCCTCAGCTGAGCTGGTTTAGACTGTGTCTCAGCCTGCTGAGGCTGAGGAGGTCTGGAGCTCCTAAAGCCCAACTGACCACTCCCCAGGGGGCTTCAAAACCCAGGTGTGCTGGTTGAGGAGCCCTATCTGTGGACTTTTAGGCTCATTTGGAAAGCCCACCCTCCTGCTTCCTCATATCACATTGCTGTCACATAGCAGTGACAGATGCCCCAGAATGAGTCCTCCTTCTCTCTTTTGGACAGTCTTGACAATCCCAATCAAAGCTCTGGACTGTGCCCTAGAAGTTCTCAGGTTGAGATCTGCAATAACAGTTCTTATCCCAGAGCTGGGTTTGGTGTCCCAGTATCCGTCTCCCTCCTCATATCCTCCATAAGCTCTGCCTTATAAGCAGTGAGAAGAGAGGTGGCATTAGGAGCCCTCACTGCCAGGCCAGAAGAACGTTAAATCTTCTGAAAAACAAAGGCTGCTCAGTGCATCCTGACAGTGAAGCTAAGGCAGATGAAAAGACTGCCCTGCAGTTGGGGATGAGGTAATGTCACTGACAGCTCAACAGAAGGGGGATTTGACATCACTCTTCTGTTGTGCACATCCAGCCTTGGAAACCCCTTTTACAGGGAGCCTGTGTGAAAAGTGTTTGTTCCAGAAATGTTTAATTTTTGAAACAGGCGGGGCTGCTAAAATGAGCTGATTAATGGCCGGGCCATATGATTGCAGTCTTTTACCATCATACAGATCTCTCTCCGTTCACTGGCCCTCCTGCTGTAATGGCCAATTGATGCATAGTTTTGCTGCTGCCTTCCAGAACATTTCAATTAGGTCAAGTTCCACCTGAACAGGACTCTTTGTTCAACACGCTGCCTGGATGTGAAAACAATGAATACAAGGCTTCTTTTCCTCCTTGCTCTGCCGCTTACAGAACTAGCAGTTGCTATAAAAGAACCGTTAGAAACAGAATTATCTATAACATGACAAATCTCTAGTTAGCCCTAGCACAAATAATCCACAGTAACAGTAAATATGCCCGCTATCAAAAAGAGAAGAATTCGTCGACGAACCTTGGCTGCTTGTCTGAGAACAGTTAAGCGTCATCTGAAAAACATGTTATCTTTCAGAAGAGAATGAGGTAGGGACAGTTATGCAGTGATATATGTTAGGTAGGGCTGTAACGATATGCGATATAAAACCGAAATCGCGATACGCAGGTCCACGAACCTGTATCGCGATGTGAGAAGGCAGAATCGCGACACACCCCTTCCAACTCCCAGAGTTATCCTGTCTCAATCAGCTCTCTAGTTCAGTAAGTGTTTCGTGCACACATTGAATCTTGCAAGCAGGTTTAAACGTTTCTCATGTCAGTCTCTTGCATGGTCGCGTGAGAAAAGTCGTGGCTTTCTTTCACCGCAGTGCCACAGCAACAGCTGTGCTCACAGAAAAGCAAAAGACGCTTGCGATGCTTTGCTTTAAGAAGTTCTGTGGGGCCGTTCACATATTGCGTCTTTTCCGCGTGCAAGTCCGTTATTATTTTCAAATGTAGCCGCGTGGCAGGCGTGCTCATAATGGGATCAACGCGGTCGCGACGCGCATGCAATTCTCAACTTCTCAGAATGCCGCAAGCGCACCGCAGGTCGTGTGACAAGAATCAACCGATCAGCTATGGCCTTTCCGTAACAAAACATCAAAAGCTCAGCCGAACAGCTGATCATAGCTGTACATGGTGGTTTTTATATCTTATCTCCATCAATATATCTCGTAGTAGAACTAATGCAAGGGCTAGAAATCATTTATCCTTTGCAGAAACATCCTGTTCCTCTTGGAGAGCTCAGTTCATGGTTGCATAGCAACGACCAACGCCACGGGAGCGCGAGCGCTTTGGGAAGAAGGAGAAGCGGTGCAGCCGCGCCTTCCACGCGTTTTTAGACGCGATATGTAAACGTCTAAGTTCATGTTAAATTTAACATTTTTTTTCAGTGACAGACAGCCCTATTCAACTGTTAATTTGAATACAGAAGGTTTTTATTAAATTTTTATATTTATTTATTTTATTGAAATGTGATCTTGTATGTACAACAAGGAAAATTATTGAAATTTGTTCATGTTTTTTTAATAAATCTTGTTTGAATGTCAGTTTCATTTTGTTCAAAATATCGTGATACGTATCGTATCGTGAACTCCGTATCGAGATACGTACCGTATTGTGACCTGAGCGTATCGTTACACCCCTAATGTTAGGGAGGCAGGAGTCCAGGATTGGTCATGATGATTCCCATAGTAAGATACCAAATAAATGTTTAAAAGACAACCTGAAAGCTCAAAAAGTCTAGAGTAAATCTCTTGAAGAGATGCTCTGACTCTCTATTGCTCTGCTCTGACTCTCTATTAGATGTGTCTGGGTAATAATGATGTGGATTTTACAAGTGGAACTGGGTGAACTAGTTATATGATGTAGTTTTTCCTGTGTGAAAGCCGCAAGCTTAAAAGAAAGCAATGTGCTTGGCTCCCTGTCTGAAGTCAGCAGAGTCTCAAACAGAATAGCTAACTTGCTTGCGTCAATGCCGGTACACACACACAAATGAGCAGGACTGATTGCGTCAGAGCAGAGGATCCTGCTCACGCTCGTATGTCTTTCTCCTTTCATCACACTCTCCATCATCCACCCCTCTGAAACCGAGAGTGGGGCTGCCCTCATTCAGTCTAGCTGGAGGAACTGAATCAAATCCTCAATTCCCTCTGAGTTTCCTTCATGCATATTTTTTTTTCTAATCTGGAAGATTCACACTGAAGTTTAGTAGTGTCACCCTTATTCAGTTTCCTCAGGAACCAAAAGCTCAACATTTCACTAATTAAGAATGTTCTAACTGATCAAAATTCTTACCCATCCCTCTCGTTTTTAGGAGTGACACGGTTAGATGATCAGATATTCATTAATAGAAACCCAGGAGTGCCATCAGTGGTGAAGTTTCATCCATTTAACCCCTGCATTGCTGTAGCTGACAAAGACTCAATCTGGTGAGTGACTGGAATATACTCATCCACATTCATTTATAATCATAACACTTTGATAGAAAAGCATCAGCAAGCATAAGTACAAGCATAAGACTGTAATGAAAGTTGGACTTTCATTTTTTTTTTAAATAATGTCACTTGTGTAGGAGCGGATGATAGATATCTATGCTTTTCATAGCATTATGGAACAGTGTTTTCTATGAATTACCTGCCACTTTCTAATCTGTTCCATCCCAGTTTCATAATAAATTGAAAATATATTTATACTTCTTCCAGTAGCATATATAAAGTTGTGATTTTTGCCACTGAGTTGGCAAAGCACCTATAAATCAAATAAAAACCGAACTTATGAGTTAATGCGCTTATCAAATCATAAAAGGCTATGATTTAATTAAATAAGTATATTGTCTATTGTGCTGCATGTTTCAAAGTGAAGTGGTGCACTGTGTTTGTGTAAGCAGCTCACAACCCTGCATTTTCACCATCTCAGGGAGGCCAGTTCATAGTGACATCTCTGCATTTGGGAAAGTAACATGCACCAGTTATGCTTTTTCATATTCACATTATTTCCAACATTTTTGTAGACAGATGATTAGCTGTTTGTAGATGAGATAATGCTTGTAAATCTGTTGCCATGGAAACTTAGTTGGTGGAAACTGTAGTTTTCCACCAAATTCAAAGCTTGAGGGTTTAACTCCCACAAGTGAAGAAAAAGAAATTAAGACAGCACTGTAATATTACTACTGCAGAGTAAAGTAAAATAATCATTTTTTCATTTACATTTATTTTACAGTTCTGTTGTATTACAATACAAATTACCAAGGTCTATAGTCTCACAAAATTCTTTGTGTCAGAAATATAAAATTGAGCAACACTGAATATTTATTTATTTATTTTTTAGTCTGGTAATTATTTGTGGTAATTATCAAATGTCCTTTTAGGCCATATTTAGACTATTTTTTGCACACCCTCCCTCTGTCAGAATGCCATAGTTGTGACACAGAGAGAATATGAGAGCGCTAAGACTGATATTTTAATACTTCTCTGATTTAAACCTCATTTGTAAAAATGCTGATGAAGTTTTAAGTATAAAAACAGTTAAAAACACTGATTCAGTGTTTCATTTGTGTCATCACTCAGAAAGGTTCGAGGCATCTCTGTTACATTGTACATGCTTCAGAATGTTTTAGCAATATACACTGAACATTATGACCACTGACAGGTGAAGGCAATAACACTGATTTTTTTTTTTTTTTTATCACGGCACCTGTACAGTGTACATTTTAGGACATCCTCAGACCTCAACTTTCTCTTGGCTTTAATCCCATCATAATGCCATCCTTGAGTTGTCTTTTTCTTTGTTCCCCTTTTTTATATTTAACTGTAACTATTCTCAAATTGATGTGTGTGTGTGTGTTAATTATGTAGAATCTAACTATTGATGTTATTCATTTTATGTAGGCTATTTATGTAATACCTTGGCAATGTTCTTTGTTATTGTTATTCGAGAATTAAAAATGAATAAAAAAAGCAGAGAGAGAGAGAGAGAGAGAGAGAGGCCAAAGGTAAGCTTTAGGCTACCTGATATTTTGTTCTTACAGCTTTGATTAAATATTACACTGGTTAGGTTTTATACAGAAGAGAATATGACGATTTTCACATTGGTCTGCAGAAAAACAGCAACGGGCTGAGTGAAAATGTAATCAACTCTCTGACTCTCTGACAGCAGAAATAAAGCTGTTTCCCTGGTAACCTCTGTACACAAAACAGCTGTGCTCATAACAACACAGTCTAATAGCTCATATTTTTTATTCCCTTATGAAAATTAACCATGGTTTTATTACAAATAAAACTCATTATTTTTGTTAACCATGGTAACACACTAAAGTTTGTGGTATTTGTAGTAAAACTATTGTTATACAAATACTATCAATCTGCCAAAAACTGTTACTGTACCACACTTTTACTATAATAAAATTTCATGCTATTATCGTTAATTTTCACGATAGTTTGTAACACAAGTTGCAATGTGTTTTTTAACTAACGTTTTAAACGTGCAAATAAAACTAGCGAATAATACAAATTTACAAAATAATCTCAGAGGGACATGTTTTATACAACTTAAGGTAACATTTAACAGTTAGAAAACTGTGTGCATGTGACGTCACATTGAGGTGGGGCAATTTGCTTCCTTCTGAGTTGGTTTCATCCAATGCCTTTATGTCTGATGCCTTTTAATGGGATAGTTCACCCAAAAATGAAAATTTGATGTTCATCTGCTTACCCCCAGCGCATCCAAGATGTAGGTGACTTTGTTTCTTCAGTAGAACACAAATGATGATTTTTAACTCCAACCATTGCGGTCTGTCAGCCAAATAATGCGAGTGGATGGGAACTTCTACTATAAGAGTAAATAAAACTTGCATAGACAAGTCCAAATTAAACCCTGCGGCTCGTGACTACACGTTGATGTCCTAAGACACGAAACGATCGGTTTGTGTGAGAAACCGAACAGTATTTATATCATTTTTTACCTCTAAAACACCACTATGTCCAACTGCATTCAGCACTCATTAGTAAGGTCTGATCGCGTTCTGACAGTGGCAGTGATGTCTAGCACTCGTTGAAGTATATGCGCAAGACATCACTGCCGCTGTCAGAGCACGATCAGACCTCACTAAGCGAATGCTGAATGCAGTTGGACATAGTAATAATAATAATAATAATAATACATTTTATTTAAAGGCGCCTTTCAAAATACTCAAGGACACTGTACAGTAAAATAGTGGTGTATTAGAGTTAAAAAATTATATAAATACTGTTCGGTTTCTCGCACAAACAGATCGTTTCGTGTCTTAGGACATCAATGTGTCGTCACGAGCCGCAGGGTTTAATTTGGACTTGTCTATACAAGTTTTATTTACTCTTATGGTAGAAGTTCCCATCCACTCGCATTATTTGACTGACAGACGGCAACGGTTGGAGTTAAAAATCATCATTTATGTTCTACTGAAGAAACAAAGTCACCTACATCTTGGATGCGCTGGGGGTAAGCAGATAAACATAAAATTTTCATTTTTGGGTGAACTATCCATTTAATCTGAGGCTGTTTTGTCCGATGCCTTTTTGACTTAGTCCATTTCGTCCAAAGCTTTAATGTCTGATGCCTTTTAGTCTAAAGCTTTGTAGTCCGATGCCTAATTGTACGAGACCCGACACCTGACGTTGTTTTTCCTGAGACCTTTTGTCCAGTGACTGAAGCCTTTTAGTCTGAGGCATGACACCTTTTTGTTGTATGACTGAGGTCTGAGGATCTCCTAAAATGTACACCGTACACCATACACCTATTAGTGGGTGGGATATATTAGGCAGCAAGTGAACATTTTTGTCCTTAAAGTTGATGTTAGAAGCAGGAAAAGTGTAAGGATTTGAGTGAGTCTGACAAGGGCCAAATTGTGATACCTAGACGGCTGGGTCAGAGCATCTCCAAAACTGCAGCTCTCATGGGTATTCTTGGTCTGCAGTGATCAGTATCTACCAAAAGTGGTGCAAGGAAAGAACAGTGGTGAACCGGCGACAAAGACATGGACGACCAAGGCTCATTGATGCACGTGGGGAGCAAAGGCTGGCCGGTGTGGTCCGATCCAACAGACGAGTTACTGTAGCTCAAATTGCTCAAGAAGTTGCTGGTTCTGATAGAAAGGTGTCAGAATACACAGTGCATCGCAGTTTGTTGCATATTGGGCTGCATAGCCGCAGACCAGTCAGGGTGCCTATGCTGACCCCTGTCCACCGCCGAAAGCATCACTTGTGGGCACGTGAGCATTAGAACTGGACCACAGAGCAATGAAAGAAGGTGGCCTGGTCTGATAAATCACATTTTCTTTTACATCACGTGGCGATACCACAGCACACTTTCAGGGGTCTAGTGGAAGTCCATCCCTCAACAGGTCAGGTCTGTTTTGGCAACAAAAGGGGGACCAACACAATATTAAAAAGGTGGTGCCTGATTGGTGTAAATATATGGTAAATATTATTTTTTGTTGCCATGTATTATTATATTGTTGCACATAAATGAAAATAATTGAATATAATTCCTATTCCTAATTGAATATAAGCATAGTAAACTGTTTTAAAATTGTGTTCTCTGTGTGTGCAGTTTTTGGGACTGGGAGAAAGGAGAGAGGTTGGATTATTTCTACAATGGGAACCCACGGTACACACGCATCACATCCATGGAGTACCTTAATGGGCATGACTGCTCTCTCCTCCTCACTGCTACTGGTCAGTTCACCTATTAATCATGTTGACGCAGGCTTTGAATGGGTCTCATCTTTGTTAGTTTCTGTGCTGACTTTCACCCTGCCACTTTTTTGCAGATGACGGAGCATTGCGGATTTGGAAGAACTTTGCTGACCAGAGAAATCCAGAGATGGTCACAGCATGGCAGGGGCTGTCCGATATGCTGCCCACCACACGAGGTTTGCTTTCACATTCACATACACTGAGCGGATACCACTCTTCTCCTTTCATCTGAGTTTCTTTTCCCCATCTACCTCCTGCTTGGCCAGTGTTTGGAAAAAGCTGTCCGAATTTTCAGTCTTCCTGCATGATGCAGGACTGTATAGATGCCCATGGGTACTCTGGTATGAAAGCAGAATGTTAGTCATTGTATTAGTTTCCTCAGTTTGCTGTTGTGTAAGACAAATTGGCAGTTGCCTCTATTTCACAATTGTTTGTGTTGAACAACATTTGTATGAATGTATTTATTCTCCTAACCAAAATTAGCTATTTTTGGGATAAACACATAATTTACATTACAGTTTACATTACATTTTAAGCTACAAAGGTGGCTAAGCTTACTTTTGATCAATGTTTTTTTATTATATATAATAGTATTGCTTCCAACTTTTCTGCCATTTATATTAGCTCTAACTTCTTATTCTTTACTGTATGAACACAGACTGAAATCTTATGAAAACTTTTGAAAAATTCAGACCACTGCCAAATGATTGTTGTTCTGTCTGTTAATGATGTTAAGCCTCCTCATATCAGCTTACAAAACTGACAGGACTAAACAAAATAATATTGTAGTCCCAGTGCCTTCTCATTATTACCAGTGGATAATATCAAAATAAGCCTCATAGACGGTGGAGCTCACCCGCTTTATCTGTTGTATCTAGATGCATTTGTCTCAAACTGGTTATTTTCCGTGGTGTTTAGAGAAATTAAAGTGCACATTGAAATCAGCTGAAGGACACGTCAGAGTCAGCATGAGTCTGACTGGGAATGACATTAGTTGTCAGCAGTGGGGCTTGTCACAACCCGTCAGTTAAAACCAGTTAGACACAGATGTATTTTACTTTATTTTTTTAAGCTGCTCTGTGTGCATTTATAAGTGTGTGTGTGTGTGTGTGTGTGTGTGTGTGTGTGTGTGTGTGTGTGTGTGTGTGTGTGTGTGTGTGTGTGTGTGTGTGTGTATGTGCAGTCAGCTTCAACTTTAAGACACATTTTTTTAGGAATAGTTCACCTCATCTACCCCTCATACTTTTTGAAAAAGTATTATTTTTGTGTTTTATTATTTCTGAAGAATTCAAAAGTCACAATATTTTTCTTTCATAAAACAAAACTGCATATAAACTCTGACTGTGAAAAAGTACAAAAACAATAGTTCATTTAACTCCATATAATAGATTTTTGTGAGAAAATGAATTTGGTACTGTCACTATAATGAATGAAGTTTGGCTGTGTTTGAAATGGCATAATAATGTACTATTCATGCTATTTCTATAGTATGTTGTCTCCATATTATGTATACTGTACAATGTGCACATTTAATTTGAATTTATCCCATTCTATCTTTAAGTTATTATGTTATTGGACTACCAAAAGACATTTACACAAAAATTGATTAAAATTGCACACATTAAACTTTTACATTCTGTACTGTTTCACATACCATTTCAGGTATATGCTGCCCAGTAAACAGTGTTTATAGCAAACACAGCATTGGTGGAAGGCAAGATTATCATTGAAGGATTTAAATTTTGGTCTGTTCCTCACATACACAGGGCTTAAAGTTTTTCCGGCACCATGCCGGATCTCTGGCGTGCGGCATTTGGCTGCGGAAAAAAATATAGTCCTACATTTGTCTTGACTTGCTATCACGCTTCATTTCATTCATACAGTTTGCACTCATTAATTTATAATATCGTACAATGTTCTAAACATTTCAGTAGACATCGAATAGTAGAAAGTGTGTATGATGATGTAGTGTTTTAGATGATAGCAGCCTACTTTTGACAAAGCTGATTTCTGAGAGACGCAAGAGAAACGCGGCTATTTGATTTACGAACGCGCTGCTCATTTCATAGTTTTCACCCATTTGTGTTTCATATCGTCTATCATCTCGCAAGGTTTAAAATATTTAAATACATATCAAATAGTAGAAAATGTTTATGATGCAGTATTTTATTGATGTATTAGAATAATTTTTACAAAGCTCTGATTTCTGAGAGACACAAACAGGCTAATTGATTTGCACTGAGCTCAGTTTACACTTGCAATTTCTCAAACTTACACTGAGCATTCACTTCACACACACATTAGCCTATTGTGTAATCATTTTAGAGATTTATGTAAATTTGTGTAAATTTGGGCTATCACACAAGGAGTGACTGACTACTTTGCCGACTAGTTGCCAGATCTTGAAACGCATTCTACTTGCGCAATCGACAAATCATACAAATTCAAACCCATTTGTGACCTCAACCCGGCAACCCCGTTGCACTGTTGGTATCTGCGCAGTCGACGTGAGAAGTTGAATCAAGGAACGATAATCATTTTAAAAATAATGTTTTTATATTTAGCTTACAAATCAATTAATTTGAACATTTTAATAATATAATGATGTACCAACTGTTGCTCCTGTTTACAGCATTAGTTGAGAGATTTTTTTTAAGGAAATTTGCCATGTACTTAACCTTATAGGCCCCAAATAATCAAATCAAAATCAAATCCAATTGTGAAATTTGTGTCAATGCCCAGCCCTAGTGTCAATATACAGTGTATATATATATATATGTATATATATGTGTATATATATATATATATATATATATATATATATATATATATATATATATATATATATATATATATATGTGTATATATGTATGTGTGTGTGTGTGTATATATATATATATATATATATATATATATATATATATATATATATATATATATATATATATATATAATTTTTATTTTATATATAATATAAATAGTATATATTATATATATATATATTATTATATATAATATATATATTTTTTTTTTACTTGAATCAAATGTTTTTTCCATTTATTTTCTTGTCAGAGTGCACCAAAATGCTTTGTTTAAATGTTAAAATCACAAAAATGTACTCATGGGGGAGGATGCCCCCACAATTTAGTACGCGTCACCTTTTTAACCTCTTTTGAGTTTGCAGGTAGCCCTATGTAGTTAGTTTGAAGGAAAATAATTTTCAAATAATGTTGTTGTTGTTTTTTTTGGGGCCAAAAAACCCTGCATATGTGACGCCCCACTTCCCCCAACAACTGACTCCTAGCCAAATTTAAAATTCATGAATACATTTCTGCATGGAAACATGTCTTATATAAATCCATGCTAGATGGCACTTTTACCTAGACTGGGTAAACCCAGCCTGATCTGCCGGCGATTTAATTTCACCTGGCAACTCAGTCTGGAAACCCGTACATTCATTTCTACTGCTTCTGTTATATTTTTGCGGGAACCAATCACAGACTGGCTTTATCCACCTTGCTCGCTATTGGCAGGTATAACACGATGACGATAGAGAAGCGACGACAAGCACGACCATCAATCCAATTCCTTTTAACCTCTCGACGATGCTGAATGACTTCTTTAGTTTAGCAAACAAATCGCTCAAGTGGGTGTAAATACCACTCACTTTCATGTTTTTTTTGCACAACCTGCAAAAATCGCTCGATGCCATTGCTGCTTCTGCAAACCGCTGATCAATGCTACAAACCAATACAAACTAAACCTGTCTGGAGTTTTTGTGTCGCTCTGCAAAGTACGTCACCCGGATCGTTGATCTGATTGCTTGAAGGACTATCCAAATGCGTGAATAATGCTTGTTGATCACGCTTGGTCTGGTGATAGCCAGACAAAGTTACCTCAATTCTAAAATGAAAAGGTTTGCTTATAAGTATCCTAGAGAAAAAGATCAGCAGCTTTAATAGAAATCATAAACGTTCTTGTGTCCTCCAAGTCTGGCTGCTGTATCCCTTATCCTTAGAGCTGTTTCTCATTCCTGTTTTCCCTGCATATAGTAGCTGCTTAGACACTCTTTTGCTTCCTTTTATTTTCTTTATTAATAAACAACTATCACTGTAATTCCACTGCAAAATATGTGTTTACTTTTCCTCTGTAATGTCTGTAAATACATTAGTTAAAATCCTCTGTCATTGGAAAGGAGAAATAGTAATATTAGCGTTAGTTCACTCAAAAATCTCTTACTAACCCTTATGTAGTACCAAACCTCTATTAACTACCATTACTATCTTCCGTGGACCATGACAGTACATTGTCATTCTCTTGGTTTCCATTTCTGCAACTCTGTGCCAGAAAGCTGCACACTCGCGAAACTTTGTATTGTGTGGATTTGGAGTATGAATGTTTAGAATTTGATGTTATATAGCAAATCCCTCAAATTCTTCAAGGAAAACCATGAAAAGTATAGTGTTTGATGAAACATTATAGAATGAAACTAAAAGATTTGTGTTTTTATGCTCTTCAGCTGCAGCGCATTGTGAGTGTGAAGGTGCAAATAAGAGAGAAACTATTCTGATTGGCTGTGTTTTGTGATTGATTTTGTGGTACTCTCCATTTTCACATTTAGTGTGGACAGACAAATTGCTTGTTGCTGGATTTCTGTCTTATTAGGACACTGTAAAGGGCCATTCACACCAAGGGTTATAACTGTGCTTATAATAAACAGAACAACATCATCTGTTGATGCGGACACTTATGTAGTTATCGTTCTTTATAGTTATTATTCTTGGTGTGAACAGGTCATAATGATTGACTGCCACATGACAGTTTGAATATAAGGGAGTGCAATTCCAAAAATTAAAGTTTTCAGTGAAAATGGCCAAAATTTTGCCCTGTCCATCACACAAAGCTATTCTTTACTGTACTTTAGTACAGGGGTCCTCAAAGTGGGGTTTGTTCCCCATAGCCAGGGGATCCTCAAAATAAATTTAGGGACCTATGACTTCCACAATGGTAAAAAACGCAGACGGAGTTGTGGAGTCATAAAAATGTAATTTACTGTATAATGCGGAATGTCACAGAAATTGACAAATGTTGGATGAATAATTCAAAAGTAGGACTGTGTACTTACGTCTGTGAATATTTAAAGGATTACTCCACATTTAAATAAACTTTTCCTGATAATTTACTCACCCCCATGTCATCCAAGATGTTCATGTCTTTCTTTCGTCAGTCGAAAAGTAATTAAAGTTTTTGATGAAAACATTCCAGGATTATTCTCCTTATAGTGGACTTCAATGGCCTCCAGACAGTTGAAGGTCAAAATTAGTTTTAGTGCAGCTTCAAAGGGCTTTAAATGATACCAGACGAGGAATAAGGGTCTTATCTAGCAAAACGATCAGTCATTTTCAAAAAAAAATACAACTGTATATGCTTTATAAACACATTAACGGCTTGAACGTACTTCTGGTTTCCGTATTCCTCAAAACGCTGTATGTCCTACGCCTTTCTTATTCTACTTATAGAATGAATGCGGCGCCAGTTTAGTTTTTTTCCATAAAACCTTAATTTCTTTCGACTGACGAAAGAAAGACATGAACATCTTGGATGACATGGAGGTGAGTAAATTATCATGAAAAGTTTATTTAAAAGTGGACTAATCCTTTAAGCTGAAATAGACTGCGATTTAAATATGAAGTCTGCATGTTCTGCACATCTCTGTGTGCATTCATCAGCATTTCACCATTTCATTTGATAAAACTATTGTGGTTTAACTTGAAGAAACTATAAAAAAAATATTACTATTGTACAGTAGAATGTACTTCTCATATTAATAATAATAAAATTATTAAAACTTTATTTTTTAAGGAATTATCACAATTTTTCTTCCATGTTTTAATTTTAACAGTAAACCCCTATTGTGCAGCACTTTGCCAAAAAAGCAATTGTTACATTTTCATTTCATTACATTTTTAAAAGATTACAATTTTTAAAAGATTAGCCTCATATAAGCTTCATTTCATTATCACCTTTTTTGATAATAAATTTGTATTTCATAGGGCCCTGTTATTGCAATCATTTGAAAGTTTTTTTTTTGTTTGTTCTTTTTTTAAGTTTTACTGTATGAATTGATTAGACATGCTTCTTGATTTTTTTTTTTTTTTTTTTTACTTTTAATAAATCATTGATAAATGTTTGATTACTAGAGTACAAACTGTAGCAAGCATATGCTTAATCACTGTTAAATATGAGGTGGAAAATGTTCTCCCCTCTAAGGGTCCCTGGCCCAAAAAATTTGAGAACCCCTGCTTTAGTATACTAGATTATAGCGCACTACTTTTATGGAACTTGTGAATGTCACTGTTTACTGTATGGTAACTGTAAAATTCTTCAACATTTCTTCTTTTGTTGTTAAAGAAATTTAGGTTTAGACAAACATGAGGGGTGAATAAATTATCATTTTTATTTTTGGGTAAACTGATCCTTTATTATAGAGGTCTCCAAACTCAGTCCTGGAGGGCCACTGTTCTGCAGAGTTTAGCTCCAACACACCTGCTTGAAAGTTTCTTGTATGCCTAGTGAGACCTTGATTAGCTAGTTCAGGTGTGTTAAATTAGGGTTGGAGCTAAACTTTGCAGGACAGTGACCCTCCAGGACCTAGTCTGGAGACCTCAGCTTTATTATGATACCGTTTTAACAAAGATCTGTTGTTGTAGGCCAGTAGTTTTATAGCATATATTCTTGCACTCTTTGACCTCCAATTTTTCTATTATGAAAAAACAACACATATTCTCAGCCTGTCGATGTTTATTTCCCAAATGAAATGAGCATAACCAAATAATAATAATAATAAAATAACTATAGTACATTAGTATGCCATAATAATCTCAGTCACGTACATAACGCAAGGAGATGCTTGAGCCGCTGACTTTCCTGAAGAACTCCTGCACATCTGCGCTTCTTTAAGATGGATAAGCAAAGTTTTGACTCTGGGAGCAGATATCAGCCTTGCTATTCGGCTCCCAGTGAGAAAACCTGATTTACTTGGCAGATGTCATGCTGGGAAACCACAGCCTTGTTCTCTCTCCTTTTCCTGCAGTGTGTGTGTGTATGTGTGTGTAGATAAGGTATGAGGTGAATAAAATTCAGGTGGACTATGACTGGATGTCATCTCTCTCTCTCTCTCTCTCTCTCTCTCTCTTTGTATGTGTTTGTGCGTTCTCCAATAGAAATGTGTATGTGAGAGCCTGTTTCCATGTAAAAGTGTATGTGTGTGTGTGATAAGGCTCAGTCCCACATGCCACCTTAAACCCTTGAATACCACCACTAAATCCTCACTTTGGTGACGTGACTGTTGGTAGACTAAGTGTGCATCAAGAATGCATGATGGTCGCAAAGGAGGCATTCTCAAGCACTGAAGCCTAAATTGAAAGACAGGACCATACTGTTGTGAGGATTTTACTGACATATGTGCACAAAGGCAACTGTAAGACCACAAGTTCTCATGAAGGGCACCATTTGGGACAGTGCCACAGATCACATCCTGGTGTGTGTTTGCTAACACTGTTGTGTCCTCTGGCTGTTATACTGACCATCCCTCCTGATCTCCTTCCTGTGTTCTTCCCCTCTCTTCCGCTTCTCTTCTCACAGGTTTGGCCCGACGGGTCTCAATCTATCTTGACAGAAGTAAGCAGGGAGGTGAGTGCTTCTCTCTCTTATTTTCCTTCACCTCTGTTTGGTGTTTGCATGTATGAGACTAAGCCACTAATGTTTTCCCATTCCCAGTTACAGCCTAACATTTTTCTTTACATCCATCCGATTGGCTCTTTTTATTCTTTCTGCAATTCTGGCTAGTGGAATTCAAATCTGTCCAGTATTGAATTTGAGAATTATTCTTTTTTTGGTGATCCATTCAGATTCGATTGTGAGAGTGTGTGTGTGTGTGTGTGTGTGTGTGTGTGTGTGTGTGTGTGTGTGTGTGTGTGTGTGTGTGTGTGTGTGTGTGTGTGTGTGTGTGTGTGTGTGTGTGTGTGTGTGTGTGTGCGTGTGTGTGTGCGTGCATATATGTTTTTTAGTTTGTTTGTTTTTTCAGAGCTCATTTAGTAGAGAAACTAATTTGGAACTAATAGTGTGGTGCTCTTAGCTAAAATTAATAAACACACAAGGGATGTGGAATCTGTAGGAATTTACAATTGATGGAACGTGTTGTAATGTGAATTTTGTGTGGGCTTTCTCATTGTTCTTTTTTATTATAACACATATGAACAAAGGTATTAAAAATATTATGTAACCTTATGCCTTCAGTAATATTCACTCAGCAATTTCACCATCAGCATAAGTATGTATTAATCTTACCTGAATCAGACCAATATGTGTGCATGTGTGTATTGTGCTACTAGATGCGAATATTACATGCATATTCCTGTTAAGAACGTTAAAGTGTGTGCGTATATATGTATTATATGTGTGTGCACTATGCACAAATGTCTTTTTGCGTATCATATCAGTTAAGCTGTTTGAAAGTTCATATTACTTAATGCAAGTTCATTCAGCTAAGCATAACCCTGTAATTTCCAACCAGTGAAGACAAACCAAACATGATGATGAATTGCTTCATAAAGTTTTTTATTTATTTTTTTTATTATTATTATTCCTGATGTGAAATTCTCCGTTGGCTTCTCTGGTTATATCTCAGCAGTGTTTGGAGGAATGAGTGTGAGGGGGTTTTTCTCTTCACCAAGATTGGATTTTTGATAGACAGCAGAAGTTTTGAAAGTAGGGCAGCAGTGCTTCAGTTTCAGCGTCACAGCTTGTCCTGATCCATATAACTTTTGGCTGTGTGTTTAGGACACTCATAAGGGTGTTCTTTGCTCTCATGATTGAACAGCATGAGAGAATGACTGACAGACAGGCAGTCAGAAATGAACCAGGGCTCCAGAACAGCCAGGACAAAATTCCCCTCACCTTTCAGAAGGTGCTGTCAGCCTGAAAGCTGAAGCGTTGCAGTCATTTGGAAGTTGTCTTTTGTCAGTTTAATCTAGAGGCATAAATGGGCAATAAACTGAAGTTGGAAATGCTGTGACCTGACCAGTACTGTCAAATTTTAAGGCAGAACACAACCTGAACCTAAAATCTCTCATTCTTAGTCTATATCCTAATCAAGCGAGTAGACCAAGACACATGGATTCTTAACTCTCTGACTAAAATCTAAGAGAGTGTGTGTGTGCACACAATGAGTTTTTCATAAAAATAAACCACTCAAGCCCATAGTTATTCACCTTATCTAGCAAGCATCCTGAAGGTAAACTATTTCCTGTATGGGCACTTCAGATTCTTTTGCCGCTATAGGTAAATAAGGGGAAGAATAACAAAATGCAAACCAGTGTGTTTATGATTACAATAATAAGTTAAAAATAATGTGATAAGTGACAGTTTGCAATATCAGGCAGCATAATGGACCATTTTTGTACAGCTAAAATAAATGAAAGTGGATGAGACCAGAAGCCGCTACACAATCAAGTTACTGTGCCCACCCCCGCTCTTACTTTAAGAATAAGGTAAATAGACGTGTGGACACATGTACAAAAAGCTGGGGCCATGTTTTGAGTAGATTTCATCTTAAAAGTGTGTAAGCACAAAAGTTTTCAGATTTCTAAAACCGTACGTGTACGCCAGAACCTGTGCACAATTTTAGCAATCCCAATCAGCCGAAGATTGTGCATGCATTCACCCCCTCCCTGTCTCCACCCCAAAATAAACATATATAAAGCTTACATCATATAGTTTTACTATGCATCTGCATATCATTTCATGCATATTTCCATTAATATTTTCATGCATATTTCCATTTTTTTTAACACTAGAACCGCCAGGGGTCCCTGTATACCTAAAACCGCCATGCGGGTAAATTTTACCCGCACACATTACACCTGTTTTTATCATCAACTATATTTTTGTCATGTTGTTTTATGTTCAAGGCTTTTTTATGCAGGCTACACTAATCACTTTTCTTAACGGTCAAGCTAAACAAGTCTGCACTGACAACGAGAATTAGAAGGAAGTAAATACATGTTTGGGTTATGTAATATTATAATTAATCATATATTAAGATAACCCATTATTTAATATATTAAAATAGCCTATAGACAATAATGAACAATAATAATTCACCACATTGCATATGATGTATGATGCGATGACAAATTCAAGCGCGCAGCTTCACCTTAATTATTTACATACAAAGTTTATTGATGCTCACCCTCTGTAACTATTGTAGCAATCCTGTCCTGAAGAACATACTCAGTCTAATTTTTCTCTGAGGTTCTGGATCGCTGTCAGATGAGCCGTCAGATGCTGAGCCAACCCAGGGCGTGTCACTGATCTCACCACCATCAGACTCTCCTTCATTCATGGCAGTTAGGGCTTCGACCTCTTTGGCATCCATAAATCGCCGGCTTTTACTCATTGTGACTTTATTTATGAAACCGATGACCGCTAATTCAATGAGTGAAAGGCATTGCCTAGCAATGTACAATAAGGGGACACGAAAATACAGGCATTATATAGCGGGTAAATTTGACCCGTGCGGCGCTTATAGGTATAAATGCCCTGTTTTTTTATCTAGTTTTATCTAAACAATTTTTAACACAGAGGGATTGTAAATTACACAATTTTAGTAAAAGACAATGACTGGAAGACTTGAATGTTTTATTGAAAACCTGTTATGTACATTTGAAAAACAGCCACAGGTAAAATTGAACCCATGGTGGTTCTAATGTTAAAGTTACATGACAATAGGAAAATATGGGACAGGCAGACTGTAAATGCTGTTTGTGCCGTCACATTGCATTGCTAAAAATCACTCAGTTGTCTTGTTTAAAATTTAAATATTCAAATTAGGGATGTGGCCAGAGCTAGATAATGGCTTCAAAACGAATAACGCATTCTACAGAATAATTAAACAAATATTCGGCAGGCAGTCAATCCTTGTTTTTGCTGGACATAATATATAAAACAGAACAGGACCAACATATGCAGATATCATTAAATGTCATAATTTAACATGTACACATATTTCAAGAATTAGTCTGATTCAGGGGAATAATAAGGCCAATCCTGACTGAAGAGAGGAGGAGCTGGGGATGGAGGAGGATAATTTGTTCCTGAGAAATGCAGTAGCTGATAATACTGAGGAGCTTATATATAGATGCCGTGATAGGTGTCGTATTCCTATAGGTAGACACAAGTCACCTGGACGTCAGCTGACGTGAGCTTGATTGACGTGACCTGCCAGAACTGACGCTAACGCTGGATTACAAGCCTCTTATAGTGGACCCCGTCCGGATGATGGTTTCTGATGAGTTTTATGAAGTTTAATTTACATCACACAAAAGATGAAGCGTCTGTTTTCACTCCAGAAAATCACTGTAAGAGCTGAATAAACAGTACAAGAAGTGCATGTTAAAGTCTTATCCATAAACTCACTCTTTCTCCCTTTGCATTATCATCAACATACACAGCAGTCGAATTACACAAAACACTTGTTACAATTAACAGTAAACAAATATATGCAGACCTTATTCTTTTTTTCGATGGGGGTGCTTAATAAACTGGTAAACTTTTTTTATCTGTAAAATAGTGATGAACTGTAATAAAGTGTGTGCTCTCCCCATAATTGCTGCTGTGACCAGTATCGCTCTGGAAACTATAAGCTGGATCACGAACAGTTGGTACTGATCCATCCTTGAGTAACAAATTTTTAGCAGAACCTGTGTTTTGTATTGTCTCTTTGCATTGACCATCGCTCACAAAGCAGTCTGGAGTGAAATGATTTGTGCAGACATAAACAAATTTAAGTATATTTTGGGGTGCATTACCTTCAAAAATAAAACTAATCCACTGCATCCTCAGTGGCTCAGATGTTGGTAGAAAATGAAGATTCCTATGTTCACTCTTACATCCAACAACAGAAGACCGTGATTGCTTACAAGACATTGTTGTCGGTAAAACTGCTTGAGCGCGGATAAAATGGCGGATAGTGTACAACTCGCTGAGGGTGGAAACTATGGTAATGCAGGACTGTCAATCAGCGGCCGTGGACAGGGCCTGAGTGTGACGTCACACTGCTCAGAGAATCTAATGAGGCTGCTTTGGTTTAATGGGGATTTTTTTTTAAAAAGCAGTGGGTGGATTTTTATCATCGAAGGGTTGTTGTGTTCACACATTTATGTCCAAACACCATGTAAAAGTGGATTTTGCATAACAGGTGCCCTTTAAATAAATGTTATAATTGTAATTTAAAAAAAAAAAAATCTATGTATTATACAAGGCATATTTGAAAAATGTTCACTACACAGGGAACAGAATCTACATTTAAAACGGCCTTCTAAAGTAATTTTACGAACTTTCTGTTAAGCTCCACCCACTTCTGGTTTTGTCCAAATATAGATAGTAATAGATAATTTTGAAATTGTTACAGGTACAGATGCAGATACAAATATTGGCTCCACTGTACACCCCTAATTCAAATATCCGTAAGACAAAATACATAAAACTAAATTGTACGTATAAAATAATTACATTTAGAGAGATTTTTCAGAGAAGAATGTTTCTTGTTTATTCCTATTGGCAAAATGTTTAAATTTCTTTTACTGGAAACTAACAGTTACTTATTCTGCAATCTAAAAATTATCTGACATCAGTGCCTCACACAGAACATTTTAAAAATGAAACGTGTAAATCAAATACTTCCTTCAAATATGCATTTTCATAATGCTTGGAAAACTGTGGAAGGTGTCATCATTAGGCATCATTTTGTGTGTCTGCACACAAAATATCACACCTGCATACAGTTGTACAGTACTGTGTCATCAGACATATGGCCAGTTTGACCATCCAAAGAGTCTGTGAGTGTCTGTCATTATACTGCCTATGTTGCTTAGCCATCTTAATCAGAGTCGAGTGTGCATCACTGATCATTATTCCTATGAAAATATTTTCTTTTCTACCATTTAAAATATATCAGTAGATAGATATTTTCATGCGCCAAGCAATTCTCTTGGTTTCTTGTTATAATTCTGTCATTAAAACAGTAGCATTCTACAGGAAAAGTGTTAAAAAGCAATGCATCAACTACAAATATATCTATTTAAATTCATAAATATATTTAACTTCTGGATAATGATTTAATGTAACTCCATTATTGAGAGTGACGTATTTAATATAAATGTGTATATTAAATGGAGAAAAGAATTTAAAATAATTTTGTTTGCTTCATTACTTCACTCGCACCAGTTAACGAGTATGTATGCATTGGTCTAGCGTGTGCTTAGAAAATCCTGTACACATATTTCAATGCACATATTATATGTTTATACATTGAGCACCTGAACCCTACTGAACATATTTCGGTTAAATTGCAATGCCAAAATCAATGCCTGGTGCTCACTGATGCTTTTGTCTGAATACGAGAATATCCCAACAGGCATGTTCTAACTTATAATGAAAAACTTTCCAATAAAAGTGGAAGCTATTATAGCAGCAAAGGGACAGTCAACTCCCTAATAATGCTCGTTGTTTTGAGATTAAATGTTCAGCAAGCACATAAAACTATGGTGTGTGGTGTATGTTCGCATATACAAGCCCTTATCCTTAAAAAACAAATATGACTCACACTACATTAAATACAAGAAATGAGGATAAACAAAGTTTGCCGCTACCAAAATGAGAGCATTGAAATTGGAGTGTTGTTTAAAAACTGAACCAAAAAAAAAAAGAGTCTACTGTCACTGTCTATAATCTGTAGTCTATCCACAATAGTGTGTAATGTATAATGACATTTTTTTAGCCATAAAAGAGAATCTAATAACTGAGTTTCTCAAAGAGCTCAAAGGAAAATCATATCACTCGATCATAAATTAAATCAGCTCATCTCTGATGAACCACCACATCTCTAACTTGTGGGACTTCTGTGTCAGTGAATAATTGCAGTATTATTCTTCTGCTTCTCTCCTTTGTTCACATCGTTCTTACTGTCACAAGAATGACCAGACAGGTCATAATGACTGGACCATAATGCTTTAAAGGGTTAGTTCACCCAAAAATGAAAATTCTGTCATTTATTACTCATCCTCATGCCGTTTCACACTCGTAAGACCTTTGTTAATCTTCGGAACGCAAATTAAGATATTTTTGTTGAAATCCGATGACTCATTGAGGCCTGCATAGCCAGCAATTACATTTCCTCTCTTAAGATCCATTAATGTACTAAAAACATATTTAAATCAGTTAATGTGAGTACAGTGGTTCAATATTAATATCATAAAGTGACGAGAATATTTTTGGTGCGCCAAAAAACTAAATAATGACTTATATAGTGATGGCCGATTTCAAAACACTGCTTCAGGCTCTTCAGAGCGTTATGAATCGGCGTGTCGAATCAGCGGTTCAGAGCGCCAAAGTCACATGATTTCAGCAGTTTGGCGGTTTGAAACGCGATCCGAATCATGATTCGACACAAAAGATTCATAATGCTCAGAAGCGTAATGAAGTCATGTTTTGAAATCGGCCATCACTATTTAAGTCGTTTTTTGTTTTGTTTTTTTGGGGTTTTTTTGCCGCACTAAAAATAATCTGACTTTATTCAACAATTTCTTCTCTACCCTGTCAGTCTCCTACACAGTTGATGCAGTGCAACGCTTCCATGTTTATGACCGATGTAAATGTCCCTCAGTCTTGGCTGACACATGCATGTGATGTTGACGCAGGAGCCATCCAATACAGAGTCTGCGTTCTGACGTAGAACACGGAAGCTCTGACAGGAGAATGACAGGATAGAGAGGAAATTGTTGAATGAAGTCGTTTTTTTTTTTTTTTTTGCACACAAAAAGTATTCTAGTTGCTTCATAACATTAAGGTTGAACCACTTTTGTCATGTTGACTATTTTAACTATGTCTTTACTATTTTTCTGGACCTTGTATGTGGTAATTTTGTTGCTTTCTTTGGGAGATAAAAAAATCTCTCGGATTTCATCAAAAATATCTTAATTTGTCTTCTGAAGATGAACGAAGGTCTTATGGGTTCGGAATGAAATGAGGGCGAGTACTTAACAGAAATTTCATTTTTGGGTGAACTAACCCTTTAACGCCCATTCACATCAAGAAGGATAACTATAATGATAACTACATTACCGCCCCACACCAGTGTATAATACTGTCCTGTTTATTCTAAGGCGCTGCAGTTTTGTTGCTTGCCACTTTAAAGCAGGATGGATTCTACTTGGCTGTCAATGTTTTTATCGTTTGTCAGCTAAAAAATAATTTTGCAAGTGATTCCAACAATATCATTCCTCTTTGTCATTATTGTTATAGTTGTGGTGTAGACTCTGCTATTCTTTTAAATTAAATGATTTTTAAAACTATATCTTTATAGTTATCAAATAGTTTTACTGTTTACTGAACTTTGTTCTTCTTCCAGTTATTTATCTATAGCGTTTAATGAATGTCTCCAACATTCACTGAAAATAGCTTACTTCTGCATTGCAAAATAAGTGGTTAAGAGGTTAGAGGTGCATCTAAGTATTCAGTGTTTTATGTCACAATGCATGAAAGTGTTGTGACAAAAAATATCACCCATATTTTCATTCTGGAAAACAACCAAAAGGTGAGTGTGTGATTGTAGTATCTTTTATCATACAGACATGTCAGGAGAGCCTAGGGAGTCATATATTTGACTGTGTATGTGTGAAACCTTCCCTACTCTCTCTTGAAGGTGCAGGTATGGTGGTGGACTGGGAGCAGGAGACTGGCCTCTTGATGACGTCAGGTGATGTTCGAGTCATACGGATCTGGGACACAGAAAGAGAAATGAAAGTGCAGGTACTGTACACAAACACACACACACCCCTTCATCTTAAACACATCAGTCCCAGGCAAGCTTTGTAGCTCTATCATTTACAGTGGAAATAAAAAAACTACACACCCCTTTTAAAACAGCTGGTTTTTGTAATATAAAAAATAAACAAATAAAAATAATGTGAGAACTTTCACATCTTTAATGTAAAAATTACATCCTGTGTAATGCAACTGAAAACCAAAGTTACACATTTAACAGGGAAAAAAAGATAAAAAAATAACCTAACTACATAAACGTGCACACCCTTTTTATATTTGGGTATGTGACTGTTCTCAGAATTAACTAATCATCAAGCTCATGTGAAATAGTACACACCTGTCTTCTCCTGAAGT
This sequence comes from Megalobrama amblycephala, assembly GCF_018812025.1. Classification (NCBI taxonomy): domain Eukaryota; kingdom Metazoa; phylum Chordata; class Actinopteri; order Cypriniformes; family Xenocyprididae; genus Megalobrama; species Megalobrama amblycephala. The sequence continues at coordinate 216,100 of NW_025953372.1, forward strand.
GATTCTGATTAACTCCAAATACATCTCTTTTAAGAGATTTCTGACATCTTCTTGGTTGCATACTACTACAAGAGAGCCATGGGCCACAAAGAGCTTACGAAGCATCAATGGTAACTTATTGTCGAAAGGTATGGCTCAGGTGAGGGATACAAATAATTTCCAAGGAATTAGATATACTATTGAACACAGTAAAGATAGTCATCAAAAATAGAGAAAGTATGGCACAACAGTGACATTATCAAGAAAAATGTCCAAAATTAATGACAAGGCAAAGAGAAAACTAGTTAGGGAGGCTGTCAAGAGGCCTACAGCAACATTAGGAGTTTCAACTCTTTCTACCAAGTACTGGTTGCTCCCTGCATGTGCCTATCTCCCATATTCTCCATTTGTCTAAGCTATGGGGCAGGGTGGCAAGACACAAGCCTTTTTTGACTTTCTAACTTTCACCTTTCAGAATGACAATGATCTAAAGCACACAACTAAATCAACAAAATAATGGCTTCAGCAAATAAAAATTTATGTTTTGGAATGGCCCAGCCAGAGTAAAGTTGTCCTGAAGAGAGCTGTGCCCAGGAGGTGCCCTCGCAATTTACTGATCTGCAGTGTTTTTGCAAAGAGGAGTGGGAAAATATCTAGTTCAGTCATGAAACTCTAGAGCAGTGGTCGGCAATAGGCGGCCCACGGGCCACACCTGTCCCGCCAGCAATAATATCTGGCCTGCGCCTGCAGCCCGAAAGCAGCTGGTTCTGAAATAGATCTTCGTCTCATGGTGCTGTCTAATATTATCACAGTGTCTACACCAGACACAACTTTTTTTGCGTTGCTTTGCGCTGCGCTGCAACAGCTAAAAGCTGTCTACACTGAACGTGACAAACCAACCATTGCAAAGCACTTGGACTACGTCAGAAACAGAACGGGGAATCAGTTCACTGTCGGGAATGTGTTGTGTCACGTGACTCGCGTCGCACCGCGCCGCATCCAGTGTAGACAATATGCTAGTTACGTATGTAACTGTGGTTCTGTGAATTCCGGATGACCACCAGAGGCAGTGCTAAGCGCTAGTGGATTATCACAGCGCTATCCAGAGGTTGAGAGAATATAGCAACAAAGTCACGTCATGACGCAGACCGAGCCACAAGGATATAACCTCGGTGCCCAGCCTCGGAATGCTTTCTCGCGCATTCCGAATGACAAAAAACTCTGGTGGTCATCCGGAATTCACAGAACCACAGTTACATACATAACTAGCATTCTGTTTTAATTCCTCCTGACAGCCAGAGGCTGTGCTAAGCACTAGTGGATAACACATACCAACACAGTCATGAGGAATGCCACCCACCTGAAACATCAAGGTTGCTCCAGGAGAACTGCAGAGCTCACGTCATGGAAAGCAGCCACATTGATCTTGTAAAACCGTGCGAAGGTACATGATGAAGACCAGGTAGCCGCAGCACAGATGTCTGCCAAGGAAACTCCCCGCAAAGCAGCCCAAGACGAAGAGACGGCCCTAGTAGAATGGCAAGTAACACCTTCTGGTAAGGGTTGATGAGATTTATTATAGGCTAGTTTTATCATCTCTACAATCCAATGTGACAGTCTTTGTTTGGACAAAGGTGCACCTTTACGCACATCACCATATCAGGCAAATAATTGATCTGACCGTCTAAAAGAAGCAGTAGATTCTATGTAAGATTTTAAGGCACATACGGTGCAGAGAAGATTAGCCCTCCCATCAATATTAATGTGGGAAGAGGGGAGTTAAAAAGCAGCCAGATGAATGGACTGATTCACAAATTGTGGTAATAAAACCTTGGGAAGAAAGGCCGGATAAGGTCGAAGAACGACCCCTGAGTCCTCAGGTAACCAGCGTAAACATGACTCAATAACTGACAGGGTATGAAGCTCACCAACATGTTTAGCAGAAGCAACAGCCAGAAGAAACGGCACTTTCAAGGACAACCACGTAATATCCGTGACACCCAGTGGTTCAAATGTTGGTGCACAAAGGAATTTGAGTACAAGCGGTAAGTCCCACACAGGAAAAGGCATAAAACGAACAGGCTTTAAACGCCTCGCTCCCTTCAGAAACCTACCAATAAGGTTATGAGATCTCCAAAGAAGAACCATCAACTGGAGCATGATGAGCCGATATGGCAGCAACATACTTTTAAGGTAGAAGGCGCTTTGTTGTCTTCTAATAGATGTTGTAGGAAACTCAGTACTTTTGGCACAGTACAGTGATCTGGGTCAATTCCTTGATCCTCAAACCAAGAAGAAAAAAATCCTCCAACGAGCAGCATAAAGCTGGCGTGTTGAAGCAGCCCTGGCATTACCAATGGTGTTGATTACTGCCGATTCACAATCCGCTAACAGTGAACTGGGCCCAGTGGCCAGACCCAAAGCTGAAGATGTGCCGGATCTGGATGTCAAACCCGCCCGTTCAGCTGAGAGAGAAGATCCCTTCTGATGGGAAACTGCCAAGTTTGGCCCTGCAAGATATTCAAAAGAAGAGGAAACCACAGCCTGGCCGGCCATCGAGGTACCACTAGGAGTACCCTGTGTTTGAACTGGAGTATTCGGTGTAATGTCTTCCATAGTAGTGGAAAAGGAGGGAACGCATACAACAGGCAATATGGCCACTCGTGGGCTAACGCATCCTGACCCAGTGGACTGGATCTCTCTGTCCTTGCAAACCACCAGCGGCATTGAGTGGTCAGTTCTGATGCAAACAGATCCACCTCTGCCCTGCCGAATCGCAGCCAAATTTGCTGCTCTACATCTGGGTGAAACCTCCATTCGCCCAGATGTAGCAGGTCCCTGGACAGAGCATCCGCCACTTGATTGTCTTTCCCTGGGAGATGAACCGCTCTTATTGAAGCCAGTCGGAACAGAGACCATCTGAGGATCTTGCGAGTTAGTTGTAAGGATGCGAGAGACCTGGTGCCGCCTTGATGGTTCAAATGAAAGACAGTCGATGTGTTGTCGGACCGGACAAGTACATGACAGTCTCTCAAAACTGGTAAGAAGTGTTGTAGAGCAAGGTACACTGCCCTCAATTCCAGAACATTGATATGTTCCAAGGACTCCTTTTGTGACCTACGGCCGCCAATTCCCCTCTGGTTCCATGTTGCCCCCCCCCATCCTGTTAATGAAGCATCGGTTGTGATCACTTCCCGACGAGAAGGTACAACCCCCACCGGCACTCTGGCCCTCAAAAACATTAACCGTTGCCAGGGTTTCAGTGCGCAGACACACGCAGGAGAAACAACAATCTGGTGATGACAATGTCTTTTCGGGTTCAGCCTTAAGCCGTTGCTCCATCTCTGGAGAGGTCTGAGGTGAAGCAAACCCATGGGAATCACTGATGTGGCAGCTGCTAACGTCCCCATTAGCTGCAGAAGGACACCATAAGGAATTTTTGCCCCCAGTCGAAAGCGATTCAGTAAATGATGAATGTTGTCTGTCCGAGCATGAGACAACATGGCAGACATTGTGAGAGAATTGAGTATTATCCCAATGAAGGTTATGGACTGTGTAAGAATTAACCCAATTAATTAATCAAAAGTGTAATTAAATTACAGTGAATAAGAACCGAATTATCTATAAATGATTCAGAATTAATATTTAACACTTCATCAATTATTCGTCCACCGAAAAATTGAGGTTACAGTATTTTTACCAATTCTGGACAAATTATTATCCTGTGGCCAACAGTAATAATATTTTGTTATGATTATTAATTATGATTATGATTATGAGCAAAGTAGCAATCGTAGTTTAAGGCAGCAATTTGGTAACCACAGCACAAGACACTTGTATGCGTGAAAAATCAAACAAGACTTTATTTAACTAAATCTACTACGCACAAACTAATCTAACAAAAAACATATACACACACACATACACACATTCATTCAGTTACAGGGAAATGGTGAGATTATTATCTGGAGGTGAATGGATTCCCCAATTGTTTAGCTTTTAACAAGTTTCTTTGACTGTAACCTGAGAGAATTAATACACTAGCAATTCAAACATAGTTTATTTGCTTAATGAAATTGCACCAGCTCAGCAAAATTAGGAGACCTGTGTTTACTTGCGTTGGCTGCTCCTTTAAAGGCGTTCCCTTCGTGACGGAGTTGAAGGAAGCGGCATTGCTCGGTCAAGAGTTCTGAAGGACAACGTCCTGTGGGGAAATAGTTGGCTTTGCAGAAAATGGAGTCTTCATCGAATAGTTGCAGGGTTTACGCGTTGCTGCGTGGGTGTCTCTCTGCATCTCGAGGAGTTGCTGGAAACAAAGGACTTTGAGCGAGTCCTTGTCTGCGAAGTTCAACAAAGGTTCTTGCAGGGGTTTGAATGAGTTCTTGAAGAGGTTTAGCTTGCAGACAGGGCGATGGTCGGTCCACCGACTCAGCGAAGGCCAAGGCGAAGTACAAGCAAGGGCAAAATCAAAAGCACAGTGCGCGGTATTGAGTTTTGAACAGTTTGTTGGTTCCGCCTCTCCGATTGTTTTAGCCACAGTCCTTTGTTTTCAAACTTATTTTGGTCAGAACTTTGAGAAGTTAACTTTGCTGGTTCAAAAGTTGTACATCTTACATAAATCAATTTTGCATCAAAATACTGGAAAGCATTCATCCATCACAACCAAACCAAACAGTACACACTTTCTGTAATTGAGGTTGATTTTCTTCAAATTTACCTGTAATCAATATTTAAAACACACAGAAAGAATTACATAGGTTCCGTGAACAAAATAAAACATGCTGAAGACATATATGTTAGATGCTGCTTTTTGTTGGTAAGTTTGGAATGTTTCCTGTAGGTGATTCCCATGGTGGCCTGCTGTAACTTTCTCCTCGAGATGTTTCACAGGTCCGAGTTTCCTGATTACAGTGGGAAGGTCTAAAACCTTGTGTCTTGGTGCTTGCTGATTCATCTGTTTTCTTAAAGTCAACAAAGTGAGAGAGTGTCTTTTTGATCTGTCCCTACAATCAATGGTCTCCAAATGGCAGAAACTGGAGAACAGGATCTTTCAGCAATTTTATGGCTCATGCATATCTCAGTGGGGGAATGGGTTGATTCTCTTTGATCTTTGGAATGTGGAGTTTTTGATCATTTAATGGGCTTCATTCAGGAATAATCCTACAGCTGTACTGGAACCAAATTGCTCTTTGTGTCATTCACAGTGAGGCCCAGTCTCTGAATATGCTCCAGCAGAAATCTGGTGTTCTGTAGAGCATGTTGTTTTGTTGGGGTGCAAAGCAACCAGTCGTCTAAGTAGGGCATAATCCTCATGCCCCTGGACCAGAGAGGAGACAGGGCTGCACTCATGCATCTTGTAAAAACACGAGGAGCCAGAGATAGACTGAATGGTAGGACTTTGAACTGATAGGTTTGATCCTGAAAGCTGAATCAAAGAAACTTCCTGTGGTGGGGAGCAATGGGAATATGGAAATATGGTGGCCCACCCTGAGGTTGATGGTGAAATGACTGACAACCCTGGGCCATTTTATTCCCTCTATGTCGTCGTAGTGTTTGAAGCTAAGAAGCCATGTGGTGATGCAATCTCTGCTCCGAGATCGGGTAGCGTGATTGAGTCGGAGCTGAAGGCATCCTAAAAGAAGGTGCACGTGGGGTCTGAGTCAACTGTCTTGTGGCTTCTGACAGTTTCATTCTTTTCTCTAATATCTCAGAGACATTGGGCCCAAAAAGATGCCCCAGTACAATTGGAAGTTCCCTCAGGGTCCTCTTACAATCTTCAGGTAACCGTGCCTGAGCAAGCAATACCTGACGCTGGGCAGTTAGGAGGGTTGCTGATAGTGTCCCAAGCTCACGGGTCACATGACCCATAGCCAATAGAGCAGTTTGTAGAAATTGAGATGCAGAAGGGTCCACAGTTGGAAGCCCTAAAGTGGTATTACAGGCAAGAAGCAGCTGGCAGATGGTATTCTCTGCTCGAGTTATATAAGCTGCTGACTCATATGCCTTCTTCAATAATGTGTTAGTACATCCACATTGTGCACTTGGGCAGCATACATTGCCTCTTAGTGCTTCATCAGGCGATACCACTAAAGCTACTACTGGTTGTTTGATCTCGGACACACACCCCACTCCAATGGAATCATCTTCGGCCATTGAAGCTAGGGTACGGGCTGTCTTTGACCTCCTTCTAGGCACATTGGAACCTGTAAGTGCACTGGAGAATTATTTTATGAAGTCCCTACACAGTGGCATCGTAAACACATTTGCATCAGAAGCTTGTCTGAAAACACGTTGGTCTGGATAGGTTGAGCCGGCGATGTATCCTGGCCCAAACGCGCCATTGCCATCTGTAGAACTGACAATGTGTCATCCGGAGAGGATGGCCCCACTCCTGATGAATGTACAGACCCGTGGCTCAAACCACCTGCACCAGACAGGCTAGAAAAAACATCTTGAGGTAGGGCATGCATGGCAGGCTTCACAAATTCTTCATTATGGAATTGCGAATTTGATGCACTGGTAGAAAGGGCATCCAAATCGATAGTACACGGCAGTTGAAAATCACCCTCATCTGCAGGTGTGTTTTCACTAGGTACGGTTGATACTGGGGGTTGTAAAGAGTGAAGAAGGCATTTCATCTCCACCATTTCTGAGGAGAGGGAAGCAACAGTCTTTGATAACACATTTTCCGAATCGTCAGACTGCGGAAAATTTCTCTTTGTCAGAGGTGCGCCAGCAGCTGCTGATGCACAACGCTTTTTAGAACACCGCGGGGCTGAACCTTGTTGAGCTAGGCACACAGATGAGCCAGGCTCTAATTCAGCAATGTGGAGTTGTCTCTCTGACATTGGTAGCAAACTACAGTGCACGCAGGGGTCAGTCAAAAGCATCTTTTAAATGTTGAACCCCTAAACACGATGGGCAGCGATCGTGTCCATCATCGGGGAGAAGCATATTCGGGTACGATTTGCAACTTGGACGAAACCCGAAGATAATAGAGCCGTGAGCCACGAGTCTGTCAATAACATGTCCTCAGTTAGAACCGTAGGAGCTCAAACAGTGAGACACAAGCCTGAAAAAAACAACAATTGACAATTAAGATAAAAACTTTAATTAAGATAAAAACATAACAAAAAACCAGACAACTTCATTGCAGATAAGACACACTGGCTTTGCATTCACAAAACTAGGTAGGATGACTGGATAGTTGTCTTTCCATTCTTCCTTGTATGCCCTTTTTTCGCTGTCAACTTTCCTCTTTAGACTCTTTGATGGTGCCATTTTCTCTCACCAGCTAACTTAAATGCTAACATCACTCTGCACACGATGTAATAGCATACCTCCAGCAGGCAAACAATTTTAAAAAAAAAAGCAGTTTAGTACGTGAGGATACCAAGGAATAATTCTTAATGTAAAAGTAGGCTACGTCAAATAATTATTACAATAAGTTAGGCTCCATTGTGTAACAAGCAAATTAAAATGAGACACATTTATTATTCACAATATGGAAAGAGGAAATAAAACATAGTTTAAGAGCATGACTCAAACATGCCATTAATGGGCTTATTCAAGTCCTTTTTTATTTTTTGAGTTATTTTTATCCATTCCACATCTCCCGCATATGTGTGTTTTAGCAAGGCGGTCTGTGTTGCAAGTTGGTGAATGAAGATACTTGCCAGGTCACTACACCGCTTTATTAATTTATCCAGTGTAAAACCTGGACACCGCCACACAAATGTGGCTTTTTGTTAATGACTGTCCTACTACAGGATTTAACACAGAGTAACAGCTCAATACCAGTTACAAAAGACACTGTAACAGTCTGCCACAGGCAATTCTAGTTGCATTTTTCATCAATTAATTTAAATTATCCTTTGACTATGTTCTGGCCCACCATCTAGTGGTGAAAATTTTTTTGGCCCGATAACAAACTTAATTGCCGACCCCTGCTCTAAATGACACAGGCTGATAGGTCCTTTACATGCAGTCTTCCCCAACTTCACCTGATTAGAACTGTTAGAGGATTTATGCATGTCTATTTATGGAGTAGCAGCATTTCTTACATGCTCACAGCAGCTTGTCTGTATATCTATTAACAGTAGAAAATTCATACTTGCTCTGCAAGCGCTTCAATAACATGCTAAAATCTGTTCAGCGAGTTTTCATGATTGAAATATTCCCAAGTGAGGTTTTGCCAAGCTGGTAGACTCCTATTCAAACAGTCTGCTGTAGTACAATCCAAGGGGGGTTCAAATAAGTTTTAGTTCAGTTAGGATTCTTCTTCTTCTTCTTCTTCTTCTTCTTCTTCTTCTTCTTCTTCTTCTCGCAAATCTGTCACTTTGGTTTTCAGTGGCATTGCATATACAGTAGTTTGTCATTTTTACATTAAATGTGTAAAAGTTCTAATGATTTATCTCTTTCATGTTTTCATAACAAAAGACAGCTTTTTTAACAAAAGTGTGTAGACTTTTCAAACCCACTGTATGTGCACCACTTTCTTGCTTAGGTCATAGTTACTGTAGATAATACATTTTTTCCCCCATCATTCTCTCTCTGGCTCTTTCTGTCTCCCTAAAATTCCAACTTTGCAAAGTTCTGTCATAATTTACTCACCCTTTTGTTGTTCCAAACCTGTAAGACTTTCATTCTTCTGCGGAACACAAATTCAGATATTTTTAATAAAATCTGAGCCAGTTCTGTACTCTCCATTGACAGCTACGCAACTATCACTTTGATGCTTCAAAAAGTTCATGATGTAGCGATTGTACAGTTATTAATCAATTTATGGGTGGAATATGAATATAATAATTCATAAATCTTTATGAATTATAATGCACATACCGGCCCAAGGGGGAATTAACCATATATGGTGAATTAATTACAACTAATTGTAATCAATTATATATATGATTAGTTCTGGTTTAATAATTATTTAGAGAAACTGTTCGTTTGTCCGGCAAACTATAGCTCCTCAGAATGTTATAAAAAGGAAGGTCTGTTCTCTGGCCACGAGAAAGACTTCCTATTCTAGCGTCCAAACGTAAAGCAAGGATATAGGATCGAAACGTTAAAGTGACCTGGCTTTTGTTGAAATGAGCAAAAAGAACAATCGAGCATGAATTATGTGTTTAATATATGCAAACTACGACTACAAGAGTTTATACGTCTAAATACAGAATACAGAAAAATATACAGATATATACAACAAGGGAACATAGAGACAGGAAAGGAAGGAAAGAGATAAGGTAAATAGCGAAACCTAACAGTCCTGGAAAGCCAGCATAGAAATCAGTTTCATTATCTAAGATTCAGAAACGGTACTTGCATCAATTTGCTTGCAGGGTTTCAGGTCAGTGCTGCTGCAGTTCATTGGCTTCTTCCGTTTCCGCGGGAGGGTTTGAACTGAGGACGTGAAAGTTAGTTTTGCCGGAGAGGTGGTGGTCCCGTGATGCGCGTGATGGAAGCGCGTCGCCGTGACGTCCGGGAGAGACGTGCGTGAGTGATTCAGGGCCGTCGGGAGAACACACAGGAGAATCCTGGTGTTCCTTTTTATGACAGATAGGCCGACACACCTCCTTGAGGTGGAATAGCCAATGACATTGATGCAAAGTTGGCGGGCAAGCTCTTTCTTTGTCTTGTCCAAGCTGAATTTGCATACTTTATGACTATCAGATCGGATTTCGAGATGGAGTACTTTCTTCACAATATCATTAAACACATAGAAAAATGCATTTGTCAGCTATGTGACATATCTCAGTGAATAGCTCGAGTCCGGAGCTTTACTGAGAGATCAAACTCGATAGATCAGAAAGGCATATAAAAGAAGTTATGGTTTACAGACAAAATTCCATCATTAAAATGCACACTAGCACAAATACACTCATTTAAACACTAGAAAACATGCATACGCTCGAAATACATGATGGATATATTTCAGCATAGTTGTATTTTACATATACAGTCAAAAATGTATGTTTGTGTGTTTCTGTATGCGTTTGTGTGTGTGTGGTGTGTGTTGGAATGTGATCTGGTCAGTCTCTTTTGAAGTCTCCAAAGTTGGGAAGTTGGAGTTTTCTGTTTTACTTCGGAGGGTAACAAAGGTGTCAGAGTGTTTGTTTTTCTCTAGACCGGCCGGAGCCGAGGTCAGCTTACAACACAGTCCAGCATGCAAGAAGCATCCTGAAGATTCCAGATTTTATTGACTGTCCTGATACGTGTACATATGCTACAATGAAGAGATTGTAAAACTAATCCATATGAATTGAGCAGTTTAGTCCAAATTTTTGCACAAGAACAAACCTCAAACGTGCTGCAAAACACACGAGAATGAACTTCATTGGTTCTCACATGCATACTGAAGTGTGACATTAGAATATTCTGAGATATTCTGTATTGCATTGATGATTTTAAGCCCTGAAGTTTTAGATTGTTGTTTCACCTTCATTAACTCATTCAGCTTTTGTGTCTCTGTTGCAGGACATCCCAACAGGAGCAGACAGCTGTGTGACCAGCCTGTCATGTGATCCTCAGCGGTCACTGGTAGCTGCAGGTCTTGGAGATGGATCTGTTCGGGTGTACGACCGCAGAATGGGACCTAACGAATGGTGTGTCTCCTTCCACAGAGCTCTGAGAATCATTACCATATCAAACAGAACACCTCAGTTTTATTACTGAATCGTTAACAATTATATCAGATGAATCATAAAGGAATGAGCTGTTGTTGACCTTTGGGGAGAATCAAATCACAGAATCAACCCTCAGAAACCTTTAAAAAGAGTCATATTGCTGAAAAATAAATGTATTAATCTCTGATGTGGCGTCACAACTAGTATGAATTCATAAATCAAATGTCTTGAAATCTGAAATCATTTCTAACTGGCTAGATCAGAAAATGAATTGGCAGTCTGGTGGCTACAGGCATGTCACCACTGGGCTTATTTTGTCTTGCATTTGGACATGGTTGGACAAAAGTATCTGTAACAATAACTCATACCTCCATGTGTTCACATACTATCACCTGCAAATTCCATGAGAAAACAGTGTAATTAAGTCATAAAAAGCCCTATGAATATTTAAATAATGCTAGTTTAACAGCTCCCTTCGGTGCTAGCATTTCCAAAGACTCAAGATTTCCCCTCTGCTAGTCTCATCCGTCAGCTCTCTTTCATGCCTTATTATTTCTTTTCTTTCATTTGCCTTTAAACACTCCACCTGAGTGTCCCACAGCTCAGGCTGACATTTCCTCTGTCACACTGTTGTTGAGTTCCTTTTCATTAATCTGCATGCAGCCTGAGAGCCACTATACTTTTAAGAGCATAAATTGTTTAATGAAATCGAAGTAAACATGCATTCTGACCTTTGCAGACATGCTAAAGTTCTGTCACAGAATGCAGAATCCATACATGGACATCCTTGCCACAAATTACATTGCTGGAGTGTTCATGGTCATGTTTTCAGTCTAGTTTTAAGGGTGTTTCTTCTGGTTACTTTTAAAATGGTCTATTTTAAAAAATTAAAAATTTACTCACTTTCATGTCATTCCAAACCTGTATTTCTTTATTTCTAAACCTGACATTCTTTCCTGTGTAGAACACAAACGAAAATTGAACAATGTTGTTAACTAAACAGTTTCAGTTCCATTAACTTTCATTGTATGGGAAAAAAATGCATACATATGTTTAGTAGAAGACATGCATACAGATTTGAACGACATGAGGGTGAGTAAATGATGACAGAATTTTCCTTTTTCGGTGTACTACCCCTTTAATGCATCCTTGCTGAATAAAAGAATTAATTTCTTTCATTTCTGTCTTACTGACACCAGACTAGTAATAGTGAATAGTAGTGTAAGTCCACAGTTCCAAAAATCCCCACAGTGTAAGAAACACCCTTCTAAAAAACTATTATGATTTCTTCACTATGCTGTAACTACAGAAATAACTGTTATTCTGTATTATGTTGCATTGTTATTACTGCAGCACCCTCTGGTGTTCAATGTTCGATAATGCTTCCTGATTGGCTGATACTATCCAAATATCTCTTTTTCTTCAGTCGTGTGATGACGTATAGGGAACACGGTGCTTGGGTGGTGAAGGCACACTTGCAGAAGGAGCCCGAAGGACACATTATCAGTGTCAGGTAACTGCTTTTTTCTCCCACATAATTTATATCACTTCATCAAAGAACTTGCTCGCTTATTGTAGTCAGCTCACAATTTGGTTTCCCTGTCTTGTAGTGTGAATGGAGATGTGCGGTTCTTTGACCCACGGATGCCAGAATCAATCAACATCTTGCAGACAGTGAAAGGACTGACGGCTCTGGACATCCATCCACAGGCAAACCTGTTCGCTTGGTGAGAGATGCACATGCACCTTATATATCATTCATATATTCAGTTCCATTGTTTAAAATATTTCTGTTTAGAAAAAACCTTGACTAAACTAACTTATAATTATGCTCGTAACATCATATAGTTAATTTACTATTCAGTTTACCCCCCCCCCCCCCCCTTTTTTAGGGCCCAAGCCAATGAAATGACGAAGGGCCCTCTTGTTCTTCTAAGGATTATTAGGGCCCAAGCGAAAATTCGCGCAGGGCCCTCTTGTTCTTCTAAGGATTATTAGGGCCCAAGCGAAAATTCGCGCAGGGCCCTCTTGTTTTTCTAAGGATTATTATTAGGGCCCAAGCGAAAATTCGCGCAGGGCCCTCTTGTTCTTCTAAGGATTATTAGGCCCAAGCGAAAATTCGCGCAGGGCCCTCTTGTTCTTCTAAGGATTATTATTTTTTTTTTTTTTTTTTTTTTATTTTTTTTCCGTCTTCCGGGGCTTTTTGGGGCCTTAACATGCTCAAAAACTCTTGAAAATTGGCACACACATTGGAATCCGCGGCCATTAGGACGCCGGAGAGGCTGGTACCCGGGCGTGGCAGGGGGCTCGACAGCGCCCCCTTGAAAAAAGTCTGAAAATTTGGTCCATATATTAAACACGCTTGCACGTATTAGTATGAAACTCAGTACACATATAGACCTCATCGGCCGAACAACTTTCGTGCTCTAAGTTAAACACCACGCCAACAGG